>NC_137923.1:39931940-39961940 GCF_963457725.1 Sprattus sprattus | reverse complement strand
AGCAGTAACTTTGATTGTGGGCTTGAAATCAAAACTCGTTCGGTGGAACAAACACTTATTCCTCTGGTCTCGCAGGTACGTCTTTCCAAAACAGAACTGTGGTGAACTTTTAATAATGTTAACTAGACTTGTGTAAAATCTTTGTTTTAACTAACATATTGTAACCTATCCAATAGTACGTGTTGTTATTACAGGGCCAATGTGGGGGAGGAAACAACTTAGGTGGTTGTGAACGTGTTTATTCACATGATGTCTTTAAATGTGTTCCGTTGAGCCTGCTTGTTATTTATACTGAACCATGCTGATGGATGTTTGTGTCCGTCCGTCAAGACCGCATGTTTTAGTGTTGAAATCCGATTCCAGGGAAACAAGGTACAACGTAGCCAGCCAAAGTGAAAGCCACTCGCCGGGGAGATGGTTTAACGTTGGTGTGCACTCATAAGAAAAGTTGAATAGTCCCATTCCCTTTTTGGTAGCCTATAGGGCGCTTAAAATGTCAAACTCCCTAAAACTCAGACAGCTTTGGTTAAGTAAAATGCATGAACTCGGGCATGTGAATGTAGGATAAACTTGATGTTTGTCAGAGGTCTGCCAAGGGTGGAGACTACATTGTAACAACAGATGTTTTTAAGTGTTTTACTAGCTAGTAATATTAATATCAATGCTCTCAATATGTAAAATATTATTATTATTTTTAAATACCTAACTCAGTAACACCCCTTGAACCACCAAATATGTCACATGGTATAACCATAGTCTAATGTTCAGCCAGAGTATTATGATCGTAATGCCATGTGAGACAGAGTTGTTGATTGTCTATGATATGCCCCACCACACCTTGCTGAAATGATGATTACCAAAGTCTCATCTGCCTGCATAGCCATGCACACCTCTCCTGAGTCTCCTGAGTTAGTAACATAGTAATGACAACAGCAAGGAATAAATAAATGAATTCACCAAATCCCACATCAATTAGTCCAAAATATGTTTTGGAGTTCATTCCACACTTGCACATCAACGTGTTGATAGTCATGAAGTAAGATGCCGTGGGGGAGAACGTCGTCAGCCCTCCTGCACGAATTTGCTTAATTACAGCTTTCCCTCTGGGTAAACAACACTTTCTGTTTGTTGTGTCATTATGCAACGCTCTGCACCATACTCTAGCATATCGTTCCCCAGGGGGCCTTCTTAGTGAATCAGTGGCAAAGCACACAAAATGAGGCTTTGCAGAACAACGGATCAATACTTTTGTGACTTTCAGAAAGCAGAAAGCGCCTTTTGCATTGACGTGGACTGATGCCATTGTGTTTTAAACCAGGCTTGAGGGTCAGCTATGCGAGACAGTCAACTATTCATTTGCACTGGAAAGTAGGAAGGTCTTTGAGAAGTTTAGGGGGTGAGGCGTAGGGGGTGGGGTACATCCCATGACAATGGGCTGATAAAGTGCCCCCAGTCAAAGCCCCCCCCCCCTTTCTGAGGGGCCTCATGCCATTCCAGGAACCCATTAGGAACCAGATCTTACAGTAGCACTCCAAACCAGATTAAAAAGTTTGCCTCAGTCCTGCATTTTTTGTCTCCTTCCTTCTTTTCCCATGGATCAATTATGTAATGTTAGCCCTATTACACAGCTGTGTGGTTTGAGAGTGGAGGGTGGTGTTAATAAGCTCTTTAATTTCTCCACAAGCTCTACCTCTGGGTCACAGAAAGCAGTGTTATGTTTTAGTCACAAGTGGCTGTCTGGCATTGGGTTGCTGCCATGATAAGATCCACAGTCTGGGGCACAAGCAAAACATCCTGCATATTGCAATTTGTTCATAATTGGAGTGTAAGTACAGTTGTTGCCCAGAAAATATTGCTCAGATGAGGTTGGACGTTCCCATGGCAACGACATTGCCTGGTTTCGAATAGATATTGGCATCCTTGAATATTTAGCTTTTTTTCAAAACATACATCACATAATGGGCAACCAGTGAAGTAACAGCAAGGCCAGTGTCTGGGAGTCAGCTAGGGGTGGCAAACATCTGTATGTGTGTGTGAGTGTGTCTGTGTCTTTACGCATGTTTTCTAGATTTTTGTTTGTCTGTGCGAGTGTCATCAATTAAATGGCAATAATATAACTGACTGATTATTTATGTATCTGTATGTGTGTGCACGTGGGTGTGTGTGTGAGCATGCGTGGGGTAGTGCTGCACAGACACGGTTCACCAGTAAGGAAATAAATGCAATGTGCTTGTGAGTTGAAAAGCGCTGGGGGCTGGTTATTTACACGCTCACTTGTTTCCTGTTGCTGGTCCATCCTCCTTCCCTGTTATCAGGTCCACTCCCTCCGCCATGTAATTAAGCTGTCCTGACAATCCCGGCCCAGTTCTGAGCCTCTCAGGCCCAACCTGCCTTATAACCACTGATGGCGTAGGCTGAAGGGAGGTTAAAGTCATGCTATGCTGTTTTTACCTCGCCCACACTCCCAAGGCCATCTAACTCATGGACTGAGGAGGCTGCTGCAGTCGAATGGAAGCTGAGGAGTTGGAGGTAGTTTAGTTTTCCAAAGCTGGACCACATACCTTAAACTAAGTAGCTGGGCACGTCTATAAGACCCCTCCAACAACCATGGCGTTTTCTCCCTAAAATGGATCATTATGTAAGCATTATATAAGGAGGATTGGCAGTCTTAGTCTCCTGTGGATTTCAAAGGATCTGGGGCGGGTTGGGGGGCTAATGTGAGACCCATTTCTCTTTTGTCTTGATATATTTAAAGAGGTTGTTAAGAAATGTCCATTTTCTAAATGTGTGTCCCTTTCTCTCAATTGCCTCATCATTGTTTGTGAGTTATTTGGCTCTGTTTTATGTATATTCACTAGTTTGCGCTGTTTTCGTTAATAATTAATGTGGAACTGTGGTAAACATGAAATCTTTCGTACTAAAGAAAAAATGTCCCCATTTAGTAGAGCAGAATCGTGTGAGAAGGTGGGGTCTTGGGATAGGTTATGAAATTACAGAAGAGCCTTTGATCTGATCACTGAGATTTTAAATGCCTGTGACAAGAAAGGCTTGTTATTACATATTTGTGCTGGCTCGGTCCTTTTTCTGGAGGACTAAGCACAGATTTCTTTGCCCCCACCCCCAACCCCCTCTAAGATATGCTGCTATAATTGGGGCCAAAAATCCTGTCTGTGCCTGAGTTTGTTAAGATGACTTGGGCTCTACAGCTCCTGTGCTTCCTTATACTGAAACACTGAACATATTTTTGAAAACGAGAAAGAAGATTTTGTGTGGCCTGAGTTTCGGTGGCCTTTAGAAACTTATCCAAGCTGCTCCACTTCTTGCAAAGGACTCTGTTTCTGAAATAAGCTTGTAGGTCCTGACCTCAGACCTGGAACATGTAGAAGCTATAACAGTCGGCATTCAAGGGATGTGTTGGTGCATTCCATAGCAACTGCGTCCGTGCACCTCCTTTGGTGATGGAATTATTGCCATTGTGAGTTACAGCGTGATTAACCACCTTAAGCCAAAAGGCTAAATACAGTAAATGCCACCAGAGCCCCTAAGCAGTGCTGATGGATGGCACCGAGGCCCCTACACAAACCAGCTTGCATTGTGGGATCAGAAACCAAACGGGCGTTGTGCAGGGAGCCGGACCGCGTGGTGCATGTGTGGTCTCAGTGTGCGGGTGCGCTTGGTCCTCCCCGATGAATCTGCCTAGCTAGCACAAGAGCACCAAGGCCTCCAGACCGGGGCAGTAGGAGATAGCAATCTTCACAGTTCACTTGAGCTCCAACCATTCAGCCCCCCTCCCCACCCCATCCCCTATATCTGCATTTGAGTAGCCAGTAACCCAGTTTAGCGCAGCACGAACCTATAGCCAGCGTATAATGAAACATGTGGTAGAAGAGGGTTTGGTCACTCAGGAAAATCTAAATGCAAGACAACTTCAACTGTATAATGTTTGCCTACTTTAAAGGATTTAGCTGCATAATGCAGACGCATTGCTGCTCTTCATGCAGCCGTGCTCTTTGCTCTCAGACAGGATTGATGATAAATCTGGCTCCCTGGTGCATCAAATGTGAGCAGAATCAGAACGGTGTCATTTTAAAAAGGAAGGATGTCTCATCTTCTGTAGTGTGTCTTGATAATATTCACAGATGATAAATGCAGTGGTTCAGTTCTCCAGTTCTCTATCCCTCCTTCCCTTCTTTTTTTCTCCTCTCTTCTTGCTCAATAGGCAGCCAGGGAGCCATTTCCCATGTCGTGTCTTTTTAGAGGGCGATAAAAGTACTGCTTGTGAGGAGCCGATCTTTCACCCCTCCTTAACTAATGCGCTGCTCTGTGCAGCACAAGCCTGCTCTTTCCCATGGGGAACTGAGGAGAAAGAAGTCAAATAGTGGGCAAGGTGCCTCTACACTACTGCATCTCAAACACTGTCTATTAGCTTGCCTGCCTTCCATTTCTGGCTACACAAAGTCAAGAGTTGCATATAATGGTTTTGGCAGGCAATGAGAAACAAATTATTGAATGGGTATAGTGGGGGAAGTACTCCTTTGAAACTACACTGTCAAAAATGTTCAAAGCAGAACACTTAATAGTTGCCGTTTGTGGCTTTGACAGTAATGTTTACCACCAAAATGACCAGTTCACTATTATGAAGTTGCCACGTAACTACAGAGAAGTTGCCTGTTTTGTGTCTTCCTCATTGGCAAGAGTTTAAGCTGACCTGAAGGCCTAAGTGGATTGAAAGGAAGGCCCTTGCCTCACCCTCATGGCTTGAGCTGGATCCCGTTCCCTTCCTCTTTTTCCGCAACCGGTCATGTGTCAGCTTGGCAGTGATCCAGGCCATATTTTATGTCGTGGTGGCAGGTTATCTGTCGTCAGCCAGGAAGCGATCTCAATCGGGGATGTGGGGAGATGGCAACTCTGCTCTGTCCCCCACCTCTTCCCGACAGCTCTCGCTTTTTCAAGCTGTGTGAAAAAAAAACATTCTCCCCCTGGAAGAGGGGCGGTTGGCATGCCACCATCATGTTAGCGGTCCTGCTGAGCTCGAAGAACTTGGGCACCGCTGTAGCGCAATGCTGTTGTCAAGCTGCTAAATGTGTGAACTCAGGTTAAAATGTAAAGTTTCTCTCCCTCTCTCTCTGTATCTCTTCCCTCCTTCTCATCTCCTACAGTGGAATACCTCAATTGTCACTTTGCATTGCTAAATTGTGCTGTCCGCATATTTGTGAGCAAAGACGAAATGATACTGAGTACGTAATTTTTTTTCTTCCATAATAGATAATGAGCAGCCTCTGGCTTTTTCAAAGCACTTTCTCTCTCTCTCTCTCTCTCAATCTTTGCATTTGTGAGATTGGACCAGTAACGCTAAGCTCTCACTTCTCTGACTCTGGCACAGGCTGTTTTTAAAAGGCTGCTCGCTTGTCTGAGGAATGTAAAGTGCCGGTGACAAATGCCCCACTTACCTGTACCGTGCGTTACTCTGGCCGCCATTAAAGCATCACTGGACAAGAGTGCAGATTCGTCAGCTCTTTTCTTTTTCGTTTCTCAGCAACAACAACAAGTCAAGCTGAGATCAAAGATGTCTGTCTTCTTTGAATTCTGCAGTGCAAATCATCTCAATGTGTTAACTTTTGACTGCGTATCAACAAGCGCGGCAAAGGTGTTAATTGCTTTCAGGAGCAGTTCTCACTTAGCGCGTGGAGACAAGTTTTACCCGTTTGGAGAAGCACGTAATGTGATAATGCTGTCGTGCACTGAATGTTTTGGCCCCTAGGAAGCGGTCTGTTACTCAGAAAACACCCTCAGATGTGGCTGTGGCGTCTAACTCGCCTTGCCAAAGCTATTTTACCGCCCCTGGCTGTGGCCAGCTCCGGTGTCACCACCGTGGGATTATGTTGAGGCTTTTCGTGCGAGGTTGGTGCAGCGTTTGCCAGCTCGCCTCATAAATGCCAAGGTCAGTTTGAAGGGAAATCATCTGACACCCGGTTGAGATCAGACGTCCAGGTCTCATACTGAGCTGTCTCCTGGGAGACATTTCTCCAGGCTAAGGATCCGCACTGAGGCCTTGGGCCGGGGGTGATCTTGTGTGCTCACGGCCGGAATGCCAAAATATCAGACTAAAGCTACGGTTAGGGGCCCCCTCACCTCTATCTCTCCCTCTCTCTGTTTCCCCCACCTTTCTCTCTCCCCCTCTCCACACCTTTCACAATGGTGAGTCTGAAATGTGAACCAAGTTTTCTTTTGCACCCCTAACCCCCCCCCCCCCCCCCCACCACCACCTGTCCTTTCTTCCTGGTGCCTCTCTTTTGTAGCTGAGGTGGAACAGTCAGTCAGTCGCTAAGATAATAAATCCTTTTCACAGCTCTCTGACTCACAGTGCACTGAGGGATTGAGTGTCTCACTTTCAAGCTTTCTCTCCTCATTGTCTCCACAAAAACAAATATCATGATATGATTCATAGCAGAATTGTATTTCTATCCCAGGATGGCTTATAGCTTGTATATTTTCATGTGTTTATTGATCATTCAGGAACTACAGAGTGGGTAAAGACAAATTGATCTGTATTCAAAATTGTTTTAATGAAGTCTTCAACAAAAGAAACATTTCCCTTTCTGACATTGATAGCAGATTATTCAAGTCAGTGCATTGGCATAGAGGATATAATGAATGTGAAGTGCTGAAAGACACAAGCAAAAGGTCAAATGTTGGCACGACCGCGAGGAACAATGCACTTTCATGTGTTTTGATTCTCACATGTGGTAGACGCTACCACACTCTTCCTGCGGTATTTTAGATCTAGGAAGCTGCTTGTCAGGCTAATTAGCCGCATCAATCATGTCACACTAAAGCTCTGTGGATTATTGCGCTTCTTCGCTACCCTTCACCTCCACGCAGATAAACAGTGATAGCGCTGCCGCTTATACAGTATGAAGCCTGTCCACAGAGAACCAGGAGTAGGGATGGGAATTGAAAGCCAGCTCCAGTTGAGAACTGGTCCCAAATTGTCTGATCCGTTGCAATCATATGCCTCCAAGGTTATCAGTTCCTTTTATCGATGCCGGCATGTTTTTCTGACTGTTGTGCATAGCAAAAAACGAATTTGACATGACGTCAAACTAAGCTAAGGCCAAACCCACACCGGCCAACTCTACCTAGCATCTTCTTTGCCAATGCGTGGTCTCTGGCAAGCAAGCAGAATAAACTTAAGATCTGGACCCTCACTCAGAAAGGGCTCATGGACTGTAGTGTCATGTTCTTGGTCAGTCTCTACTCCCATCTCTGTATCAGCTGACCCTGCTCTCTGGAGGTGGCAGAGAAGAGGCAAACTGCCCCTGGTGTCAGATCTTGCCCAAACCTGTTTGAGTCTTCAGACATCCTTCATCTATCAACTATTAGCCTAGAGAGATAGAGGATCCTCTCAGAGAAAGCAGGCATGCTAATTCTTCTCAAGAAAATGTTTTAATCTTATGTACAAGTTTTATATTTGGTTTCTTCCCTTTTGAAAAGGAGTAATGTAAGGTATTCAAATGTTTCTACGCATACATGCCTATATATCCAAAGAAGATTTATTTTATTTAAACTGTCAGTTTTACTTATTTCCCCAGTCATATCGTTTTAAGAAAAGGAACGTTGTACTTTAACATGAATAGATGTTATTAGGCAAATATTATATGCTGTGTTCATACTCAGAGAGAAAAAACTGCTGCTGTTGCTGAAAGCCTGTGTAGGTCTACTTGTTTTCCACACAGCAAATTGATCAGGAGTCAATATGGGAATTAATGAAGATTAATGGACCAATAAGCAGAATTGATAATGGCCTTGGTATCAATTCCCATCCCTAGGCAGGAGCCTTCCTATCTCCTTGTCATGCCTGTTGGGTGTCTAGTGAGGACCAACAGCCCTGGCAGGATTACTCTGGCGGATCTCAGGGAATTTCCCACACTGTGAGTGTGTGTGTGTGTGTGTTAATGTGTGTGTGGAAGGGGTGCCAAAGCCTGCTGTTGCCCTCATCACATCACATGGGGTCCTATCTGTTGCCCTAGCCCACCCCCGTCTCCGTCTCCACCAACCTCCCCCGGTTGTTTGGTGTTTCGTCTCCTAGAAGACACAGACACAGAGTCATGGAGGGATGCTTGGTTATGCGAAACAGCTGTCCTCAGAGTTTTATTGCTTCCCAGGGGGCACTGGGGCTGGATGACAGGTGGTGCCTGACCTGAAAGTGACAGTAGAATGACTGGACAGGGAGCAGGGGACAGCGCCAGTGAAAGTGCTCTGTGCCCCAGACAGCCCTGAGACTGTTGGAGCTGCTACTTACTTATGGCTCTACGTGCACTGAACAGCAGTCCTTACTCCACGTGCACTGAACAGCACTCCTTACTCCACGTGCACCTCACGATTCGATTCCGATTCAGAGGTCAACGATTAGATAGATTCTAAACCTATTATCGATTATCAATTCTAAACCGATAAAACGATTATCGATGCATTTTGACTTTTAAAACATTCGAGTTTGCTAATCAGAGACTAAAATCACTTCCTACTTTGTGTTTGATAATTAAAGAAAATCAACAGATGAATTACCTTCTCTATTTTTTTATTAGAGAAAGAGCTTTTCCTTGTCACAATTTTGACTTTCTATAAACAATGCAATAATCGATGCAGCTTGCATTTCAACCATTATTATTTTTTTAAATAACAAAATCGATTATGATCTTTTCTGAATCGGGACAGAATCGTTTAAGAGAGAATCCCCACCCCTAATATCTTACAAGTATTTATGTGATGGCATACATGGACTGAAGTGGAGCCTTTCTACAGGTGTCACCACTTGTTGATGTACTGTGTCGGTGAACGGTGTGTGTGTGTGTGTGTGTGTGTGCGCATGTCTGTGTGTGCATGTAGATGTACGGTGGGTGTGTGTATGTGTGGTGTGGTGTGTGCCTCTGGTCAGGGTGCATTCCTCTGTGCAGACGATAGGGTGGTCACGGCATTTTGCCACCAGTCTCAGGTTTCACATTCCCTGGGGCAGAAAGAGTGTTCGTGCTCTGTGTGCAGACGAGGGGCAAAGGGGTGGTGGGGTGGGGGGGCAGTTTAGTGGTGGGCGGCCATCTCCAGGGAGAGGCAAAGGAGGTCAAAGGGCATCTTCTGAAGGCTCGAGACTAGAGATGCACCGATCAATCGGCCGCCGATTAAAAAAGCCGGTTTTATATCCAACCGGCCACAATCGGTGACCTGCCGGTCACTGTCGTAATTTCCGGTTTTCGGCCGATCAAACTTACCCGCATGTGCGGTGCGTAGCAGCTCAAGGCGCCCAGAGCAAAACAGCTAAAAACTAGCAAGACTCCGGAAGAAAACATGTCGCTGATTTGGACTTATTTCACTGTGTTCCAGGACGACCCAAAACACGCTGTTTGTAATGCTTGCAAGTCAAAAATAAGACATGTGTAGCGTCCGTGTTAGGGCTCTCTCAAAACTTCGAGCAGTGCCTACTCAACTACGATTGCCATCAACCACAGACTATACCACTATAGCCAGACAGAAATATTCAGAGGGGAAAACAAATTAGGAACTTGTCATACATTTACTGCAGCTGTCCTGACATTTGTATTTCGTTAACCTCCCCGAAGTCCCTGTCTGAGCTCCAGTGTGGAGATATTTACATCTATCTAATAGGAAATCCGTCCACAGACACATCTCAAAAACTGAAAGCCTACAAAAGCACAGATAGTTATTTAATTTTCAGAAGTGGTTGGGTTCACAATGATGTCGTCCGGAAGGTGAAAACTAAAAACCATCTTCATAATCAGCGCAAAGATCGTGCCATTTAATAACTAGGTACCAGCTAGCGAGGTACCTGCTGTAAGCTAGCAGCCGTTAGCCTACCCAACGATGTTCTTTATTTTTTGACACAATTCCCTGGTTTAAACGGTCCCTGGTTTAAGTAGGCTACGAAAAGCTTGTCTGGCGAATGACAACTTAAATGATCTTCCCATATATTTTCTACTGACATTGTAGTATTACTAGTTGAATGACAAAATACACTAGCCTAGCCTACTTGCTTGCTTAGGTACTTAGGTAGATCAGCAGCTGGGTAATCCACTTTGAATCGTTTTGATGCTTTGTTTCTTGTCTTTATTACTTGATTTATTCCCATTTTAGGTAGTTATTCTGATAAATTAGGCGACCAGAACAGGGTGACTGCTTTTATTTCCAGCTCCAAAAGTAAGGCTACTTTACTTTGTGTCCGAGAAAAGTTGACGCAGAAGGCGTCTACAATCTAGCCTGGGTGCCATCCGTTTGTACGCGTTCCACTGATCAGAAGGCAGCAATCAGTGGAATGCTTACAAACGGATGGCACCCAGGCTATCTACAATCAGCTGGCAGCCACGGCGAAATAAACATTTTTTTGATCAGCTGGCAGGAGCGGTAGCGGGTTTTAAATGCGATAAAAACTAATCCTGGGCTTGCCTCCTCGCCGATTTAAACAGCCAACCGAGCAACAACTGTCTGGCATTTTACTAACTTATATTAAAAGAGCTTGAAAGGTGGGTGGTCCCTGTATTAACTCCCGTGTTAAACAGCTGTGGAACGTCTTTTTTGCCCGCTAGCTGGTCATTCTGACGTCAGCTGAAAACTATCAATAGTGCACTCTATCTTTTGTTTGTATTTATTTTAGTTTTATCCTAGTTATTGACCTGTAAACTGGGCTGAATGTCAGTGTTCAAAATAAATCTGCTCAGGAGGCACTGTTAAAACTCTCACTCTATTTCTTATTTGTGATGTTTTATTCTTGAAAAGAGGAGTTATGATAGCATATAGCCTACCACTAGTTGTGGTTTTAATTGCAGTTATATAAGCACAATGTTGTCCGGGAGAAGGGTACTCAAGCCAAACAAATATGGTGTCTATTATATGATTATAATTATTTCTTAGAAAATCGGTATCGGAAAAAACGGTTTTGGCAGGTCAGACCTCCTTAAAAACCGGAAATCGTTATCGGCCAAGAATTTTGCAATCGGTGCATCTCTACTCGAGACCTGGATACACACTTGCATAGCTGTCGTATGTGCCTTACTACCACTTCCCCGGGCAGGCATGAACTTCTTAACACAGCGATCATAGGCTGAATCCAATAATGCATCATCCTGTTCTCTTTATAACCTGGGCCTTTGTTGCCGTGACAGCCTCAGCGATTTATGGATGTAATTAATCACCCCCCCTCGCACCTCCCTCTCTTTTTGAATGTCAGAGATAAGGCAGGTCTAGGAATCCTTTTTTGTGGTTTACCTGCTTGCCCTTGGGGTAGAAGACGCACCAGTCCTCACACCGTCGCTCCTGACAATACCTGACGGCTCAGGTGGGGGAAACCCCCTTTTCGGTCAGATTTAGCGTCGCGCCATTCGCAAAACACACTGATCTTATCTTCAAAGTGTCTTCTTGAGGTTGGATCCAGCTTAACATGCGGTTAGGGTTTCATTAATGCGACTAAGGGGGGAAACTCTCAAGCCCACACCCTGGCTGGCAGATGACGAGATTTAATTATGCCGTCAGACGACCAGGTAGATCATTGACACTTGCCATAAACAGTCATAAACAGACAGTGGAGGAGTCTCTGCAACAACGTTCTGTTTTGTGGAAGTTAAGGACCTCTTAAAGTCTGTGAATCACAATTAAGTTTGATTAACTCTCCCCGCCATCAGTCGTGCCAAGACTTTTTGTGATCAGCAGCCTAATCATCGCTGCCCAGCTCAGAGTCTGCCAGAGCCATCTTTCCTGCTGGACTCATTGCCGGTGCTAAAATGTCAGAAGGTTCAATGGGCAATTCATTTAGTGGTGCCCAAGGGCGAAATGTTTTTTTTTTTTTTGACAGAAATGTATTCTAACTCTGTTGTAATGGCTGCCTCTTATCTCTGTGGGCTTGTGGTGATAATACCGAAGCGGTTAGGGCAAATTCATGACATTGCAGGGATTATTCTCTCTACTAATGACAGAGCAAAAAAAAGAACGGTTTCTCTCCATCTCATCTTCGAATGCTTGTGCCGATAACACAAAAGCCGTAAGGGCAAATTCAAGACATTGCAGGGATTATTCTCTCTACTGACAGAGCAAAAAATGATGGCTCCTCTGCCTTTGACGTTCGCTACTGATAGAGTTGTCTAAGACATAAAAGGAGCGAGTGGAACAAGGAATTTATCAAGCAGGGAAATCAGGGGTATTTGAAAGCCTTTCATATCTCGTTTCCTCTTTAAAAGGTAATGAGGCGAGGCATAATCAAAGATGCAAGCCAAGTCAGGTTTAAACAAAAAATAAAGTTGCTACAAGGCATACAGTCCAGATTCTGTCTGTGTTTTGCCTCTGATATGATATTGTTATACAGTTAAGTTATCAACAGCTATTTAGGAAAGTTAAAGATATTTTATATATTGGCATACTCTTTCTAAGTTATTATGAAAGAAAACAACTAAAGGAAATCCAACAGAGAAAAAACCTTCAAATGCCTGGCTCTGATCTTTAACTATTTGAATATATGTAGGCACATTTGTTGCCTAAACATTTGTTTTTCAGCAGTGCCAAGCAACTCCTCCTGAATGAATGTGTTTGTTGTGAAACAGATCTGCACAGACAGCAGACGTCTGCATGTAATAAGGTGCACTTGAGACCGCACACATAGATAAATGATCCCCCGCCACTGTTCACGTGGAGAGTTTTGGCGCTCTCTGGGGCGACTCTGAGCCAGGTTAAACAAATGCCATCTCCTCGTAAAAGGTTGGCCCCATGGGGAAGGTGGAGAGGAAACAAAAAGCAGAAAGCCTGAAATGCACGGCCCTGAAACCGACACACCCTTGGACTGGAATTTGATGGAATAAACCCCCCTGCCCCAAATGAAAACAAAGACACTCTGTACCCTCTCTGCAGTCAGGACCTGCCCGCATAGACAGACAGCAAGGACCTGCTCGCACACGGACATCTAGGACCTGTTCGTGAACGCCAATGCAGTTGGAGAGCTTTTCCTGTGATTTAATCACACCAGCATTGCTATGTATTACTGCTGTCATTTTTATATTTCAGTCATATGGATGTCATGGTTGCTTCAACATCTGAAAGGCATTTCAGGGGAAATGTTAAATTGGATTTGAATTGAAATGTCAGGGACATGTTCAGAGGCCCACATCCTAAAATCTGTTACCTGCTTGGAGCTCTAGTGAATTGGTTCATCAGACCTGGAAGATATAGAGATACTAGTGGAAAAGCCTCACTTTTACAACAGGCTAAGGTACCATTTGGTAACACGTACTTGAGAAGACACCACATGGAATGCGTTAACGCAGATGTTTTTTAAGGGAAGGCCAGACAAGATGATTATCCCAGAGAGGGAGATGCAGAGAGATGGGATAATTAACCTTTCTGGGGGGACCATTTGTACAGTTAAACCAGTGTTGACTTTAGCCTGAACAGCAGGCCTGCCGACCGCTTGAGGTGCGCCAATTCACAGGCGCAAGTCACACACCTATCAATAATTCATTGTTGCCATTAAAAATGCATCCCACACTAGCTATATAAGTACCCACCCCTATCAATAAGTGAAAGGCACTGCAGCAGGGTTTTCCAACAGTATGTGTTCCACGCACAGTAGACCCTTACATACTGAGGTTCTCAACCCTTTTGACAGGTGGATGCTGAACATGACAGGAACCAGGAGAGCCCTCTTAGACCCTCCTTAGTTATTAGGGGCCATCATTTTTCTCTGACTTAGAACATTCTGTCCCTGAGGGGGAAATTAATGCCATCATAAACACAGTTCTGTGTAAACACTGACATTTTTTTCTTCTTCTTTTTTTTTTGCCCAGTTATACTGTAACCCCAAGGCATGTTTGCCTTTTCTACACCCTAGTCACCAGACAACATAGAAGATGACTTTGATGATCTTATCTTCTTTTTTATCTCCACTGTCATGGCTGGCGTGAAGCAGAGCTATAACAGGTCGGGTGAAGAAACAGTCAAGTTCTCCAGCATGTCGTGTCACAGTCTAACACTCTTTTTATAGAGGCGATCTGTGCTCCTGTCGGCTCCAGGTAGTGACTCGAGAGACATTTCAAGCCGCTGGTGGCACAAGAACTCTGGACGGTGTCTGGAATTGACCTTTCACACATGTAGGACACAACAAGAGATTGTCCCGTCAGATGTGTTTGTACCTAGTGGTAATACTTTGTTCGGTTTGCCATACGGTGAAAAAGGAGAGACATACAGGTGTTCCTGGCCTGTGGTTTTCGGGTTACAGAACAAAACAAATAGGTTGGACATTAGTTAGCCCTATGAAAGCTGGTTTGTAAGCTACCTACACTGACTGACTAAACATAGCCGACTACCAGTAGCAATTTTGTGATTGTTTTTTTGCTGTTGCTAATATGAACTAGCTATCTAGCTACCTATCTAATGAACATGAAAAACTTTGTTTTCCTTGAATTGCGTTGAATTACATTTTATTTGTGTGGCTGTTCAGTTTAACTAGCTTAATAGTTATGTGGCTGGGTAGTGGTTGTGCTATATGTATCAAGGTTTAAGTAAAAAAAAACTCCAGGTATGTATTATTTGTTTTACCAACGTGTGAGAGTGAAGGCAGCATGAAGGTCGAGGGGTGTCATCAAAACGCCCACTCTCTCTGACTCCTCCGGACAATGACCTGCTCTATTCACCCATAGGCTCAATTGGACGTTATACAGACTTCCTACTAGGGAGGTGGTAGGGTAAAGTTTGTTAAATGTCCGGTCCAACTGATTCTGACATTGGTGTTCTATATACCTCCTGGTAATGTCTAGATAAGTTCAGGGTTGCAGTGCAGGTCTGAAAACAGCTTTGGTGTGTGTTATCGTTTTCCAGGAAGAGGTGTGGAGATCTCACCGCATATCATTATCTGCTATTTTGACACCCCACACCCAAATCCCCCTCCTCCTCCCCCCTTAGAACCCTAGTGCCTTGTGGTTTTCATCTTCTCCCTGCTTCCTTTCCCCATTCCCGTTTCCATCTCTCTCTGTCTCTCTATCTCTCTCTGTCTCTCTATCTTTCTCAATCTGCGTCTCTCTCTGCTATCGTTCCGTCTCTCCCTGTCTTTCTCTGGCTCAATCAGTAGCGCCCTTCCCACTGTTTGGTTTGGGTCTGCTCCTCCATCACTCCCTAGTTTAGACGCTAAGCCTCAGTAATGGATGAATTCCTCGCCTTCACACTGCAGGAGAGGAAAGGATTCATGGCTGTTTTTTAAGGGTTATGGTAATGGTTTCCTAGAACTCATTAGACACTGAGTTATCCATGCATGTAGGTTTCTTTCTTTCTTTTTCTTTTCTCCTTCCTCTACTCATCCTTCTATTCATTCTGTTATCAAGGGCAAACTATCTTCAAGAGGTACTTTTCTGCTTTTCAAGACCATATATTCTCCGCCTACTCTGTGAATGTTCAATAGTTGTATGAATACAATTCACAGGATCACATGTTCAGCTTATCATGCAAGCTCTGCATCAGATGATGGCTGTTTTGAAAGATGTGTGTTCAGAGGTGGAGGGGGTTGGGGGGTGGTAGTGGTGGGGGGGTTGTGAAAAAAGCAGTCATTGTTCTGCAGCTGCGTGTTTAGAGCCTCAGACGTGTGTGCTGCTTTGACTGTAAACATGCACGGAAATTGGTTCTCTGTGGATGGTTTTAAGAGAGAGGGAGCCATGAGTCAAGCACACACCAGCAGATTCAAACACTTGCATGCATAAACACACACACGCACACACACGCACACTCATGTATACAAACACAGTTGTTTTTTCCTTCAGTGCCTTTTGTCCCAGCCTGCGTAGTCTGATACAGATTCAATTTAGGAAGAGGAAGCAAAGGAGGATGTAAACTTAAAGTCAAGAGCACTCTTTGACTGTGCTTGTTTGTGTGTGAGTGTGTGTGTTCAAGATAGAGAGAGAAGGAGACAGAGCGAATGTGGTACTGTGAGGTTAAGAGAAGTGAGAGAGAGAGTGTGTGAGTGTGTGTGTGTGTGCGTGCATGAGTAAGGGAAAGAGAGACAGAGGGTTTGTTAGTGTGAGATGAGTGTTGGTGTGGGGATGTGTGAGAAAAAGGGAGAGTGAGAGAAATTGGGTGGAAAGGGGTCACACAGGGAGTGAGCTGAACTCAGTGGGCATTTGTGATTGTGTGTGTGTATGCGTGTGCATGTATGCATGGGTGTGTGTGTGTGTTTGTCTGTGTGTGCGTGTGCGTGTGCATTCATGTGTGTGTGTGTGCGTATGCGTGTGTGTGTGTGCATTCATGTGTGTGTGTGTGTGTACTTCTAGAGTGTGTGTGTCTGTGTGCGTGTGTGTGTGTGGTTTTGTGTACTTTTAGAGAGTGTGTGCCACTGAGGGGTTTCCTGTTGCCTCTGATTAGCTCACAGCACTCTGGCTGTTGTGTCTGTCAGAGGGGCTCATGGGAAGGAGGAGGACGTCTGTGCTCCGTCTGTGACCTCACACTCCACGGCCTCCAGCCTCACCTCTGCCACAGGGGGCCGGGAGGACCAGCATCACCCCTTCTCAGTTCTGCAGGGACAATGAATGTAATTAAAGCTGGAAGAATCAGTGTGTGTGTGTGACAGAGTGCATGTATGCATGCGTGTGTGTATGTGTGTGTGAGAGAGAGTGCGGATGCATGTGTATGTGAATGTGTTAGTGTGTGTATGTGTGTGTGTGTGTGTTGGCAGATCAGAGGAGAGAATAGGGAGCTGAGGAAAAGATTATGTTTGGGGACAGACTGTTCCATCACCCCTGAAATTGCTGCTTCGCTGTCTTTAACAGAGAGAAAAAGCGTTCAGAGAGAGGAAAAAGTTAGCTGTTAGTTGTTAACTTGCTGTTACCTTTTAAGGTGATTACGGTGGTGTTTCAGAGGTGGTGTGAGAAATGAAGGTATGTTCCTTGTGACTGACCTTTGCCGACCTTTGCGGCTTGTGTTACAAGCGCTTATGGGACTGACCAACACGGTTCTGTGGCTGTGTGTTCCTGTTAAGATGGTTCCTAGCACTGGAGGAGAACCTTTCACCAATGTAGACATGCTCCCGTCTAACAGGCTTATCTCTCCCTGACCTCACACACACACCCTCTCTCTCTCCTCTCTCCTCCATCCCCCCACCCCCCCCCCCCCCCCGTGCCCCCCCCCCCCCCTCGCCGATCACGCGCGGTACGGTATGAAAGAGTCCATTGTGTCTCCACAGTATGTGCTGAATGAGAGGAGCGTCAGGAGAAAGGAACTCGCAGCAAGGACACAAACAAATGCGCAACCTTTTCAGTCGCTGTGCAAGTACAGCACTACCTCCAGAGTGCATGGCCTTCACCTGCCAGTCAAAGTCCCATGACAGTCGAGTCAGAAGATAGGACTGAATATATTATTATACGAAGCATGCATCACAATATGCTCTATGGACGCCATACACTGTAGAAGATCTCTGGCTGAAATGCATCAATATATTTGGTGCTGCATGCTGCATTAAAATTACATCGTAAGTGTATTCAAAGAGTGCTGGTTCTTTTCCCTTCTTAGAATATGCTGTACATCGCAACCAGACATCTTCTATTTGAATATAAGCAAGTTGAGTGTGTAGTTCCCATCTCTGTTCTGCTGACAATCAACAAAAAGCGTCCAGCTTACTTGCTCGCTTACACTTCTTTATTTACTTTATGGGTATAAATGGAATAAAGGAAGACTTGCTTTGTGAGCACAGGGCCACCGCTGAACTTCTTTACTGCCTTTTTGCACACTCCGCGGTTGCACAGTTAGCTGCTAAAGTTACGGAGGCCATTCAGGTGGAGAGGCCCCTGCAAGCTGCCAAGGGTTAGCCGTGCGCTAAACTGATTTGTGTTGAAATGTCAGATGTGATTGATCTTCTAATCGCGGAAGACGTAACCTTTCGCTTGTCCCCGCCTCACCTTCCTCTCCAAGACTTGCCTGATTTTTGGACTTCTGTCAATCTTGCTGCCGTCAATGATCCTGAAAAGCAATGCCAGAGCCTGGTCTTGTCAATTGGTGTTATTTACTTAATTGGCGTTTCTCTTGCACGTATTGGACATGAGGTCTCTCGCAAATCTTCTTTCATGTTTTCTGAATCTTTTTTTGCCTCTCTATGGCTTTGCCCATATTCTTTCAGATCTCTATCTGCTCATTATCTCTCATACTCAGTCCATGTTTTCCTTCTCTTCCTCTGTCCTTGTTTTCATCATTTCTCATTCTCTTTCAATTGCTCTCTCTCTCTCTCTCTCTCTCTCTCTCATTCATTTCTCTCCCAGAAGCCATCTGTATAAGATCGGCCAGCGAAGGCGCTTCTGATAGGATCACCAGCTCTGATTACCCTGCAGTCCTCTCCCTCTCCCTGCCACAGCCAGGCGGGCGATGTCTGCACGCGACGATAAGTAGCAGCTCTTGCTTCACCTCATCCGGTCCCTCCGTGGCCCTTCATAATGACAGTGGTGTACACTGACAGGCTTTGTTTTCTTGAGAAGAGGATGAAGGGATAGGCTAGTGTCTGCAGAAGATAAAGATAAAGTCCCCAGGAAACCCCCATACCGGCTAGGGCCTACCCCCTCTCAAAGCCATGAATTGTCCGCTGGTTGATTTGACCTGGAGCGACTATGATTCCTAGCCTGACAGTCTGTTTCTACCCTGCCAGGATGCTGCAGGACTGAGATTTCTTAACTGCGCCTGAGAGTCAAGCGTGAAAATGCACAGGGATTTAGGGTATTATCTTTGCAATGTGGGCAAATACTGCAAAATGAAAAAACTTAGTAAAGTGTGCTTGACAAGACCCTTATGTGGTGGAAGATTCAGCCCAGGCTTCCTATTGGATGTGTGAAGCACAGACACGTTGAAACACTTAGGCAAGGTGCGCTTGATTCCCTTCTTGGCCGAGGTACCAGACCCCATGGCTCTTAGCTGTGCCTGTGCTTAGTAACCCCCTCAATTATCTGCCCTTTATAACCTCCTCTTTCTATGCAGCCTGTCAAACAGCCGTGAAACAACAGGCAGACCGTATTCTTTCAGACTCGGGAGTGAAATTAATTTGCTGCTGTGTGTGTGTTTGCGCTCGTGAGTGTGTGTCTGTGTGCATGTGCATGTGTGTGTCTGTGTGTGTGTAAGCGTGTAATGGTTAGTGTGCCCAGGAGGGGGGTGTATGGCTCTTAGCTGTGTCTGTGCTTACTTGTTCCACACCGAAGTAAACATCCAGCTTGCTTTAACACACTCTCGCCTGGTTCTACTCTGACCCTCTCAATGACCCGTCTCTCTGCCTTTGAGTGCACACACTCTCCCCTCCTCTGACTTGGTGCAGCCCACCACATTGACCGCAACAAGCACCAACAATGATCAGCACCACTGAGTGGGAAGCCAATGATGGCTACTACCTACACAGCTTTAGAGGAAACGCGTGAGTCACATCCCCCAACATTGAACTTTGATTTAGTATAAATATGTGTGCCGGTAAACTTGAAACTCTCCAGTGAGCGCTTCTGAAAAGCTTTTCCTTCCTCGGCTCAGCGGGCCAGTGCCAAGGGAAAGAAGGAGACATCAAGTTGCGGTAACTTGTTTTGGTAACCTGTCAGGGGTGTAACTGCTTGCTACCAAGGCGACTTCCTATACCTCTAACAGGCTTCTGTGGAGTGAAACCTACTCTCTCTGGAGCGAGAGTGAGAGTGAAATGCACTCTGTCAGCAGATGGGAAGTGAGATGTACTCTCACTATTTGTCTGCGATGCTCAGCGAGAGACCCTTTAACTGTCCAGAGATGTGGAGAGAGAGGCCCCCTTTCAGTCTGTAGATTGTGGCAGCAAATGCACGGTCTCTGTCCACAGATGAAATTCCCTCTCGGTCTATAAATGTACTCTGTCCGCTATGAAGTGAGATTAACTCAGTAGATGTATAGTGAGATCCATATAGAGATGTCTGTAGTGTGTGTGTGTGTGTGTGTGTGTGTGTGTGTGTGTGTGTGTGTGTGTGTGTGTGTGTGTGTGTGTGTGTGTGTGTGTGTATATATGTGCGTGTGTGTGTGTGTTTGTATTAGGCCTTGGGGCCAGTGAGCTGTCCCTGCACTCCTTGCTCTCGCCTCCACCGCCCCCGTTCCGCTCTCTGCTCTTAATCATCCACCTCGCCACTCGTTGGCTGCAGACCAGAACGGAGGGCTACGGTACATTACAGACCCCCTCCCTCCCTCCCCCATTACATAATGCACCCCAACCCTGTTACCCACACCTAACCCCCACACACCACCCTAGTCCACCAGCCTCAACCCCCTTTCGCCACCCGTCAGAGTGAAGATATTAATCAGGATTCACATGCACGGGTAGTAGGGGGTGGTGGTTTGAAGTGGCTCCCCCATCTGGGTTGAGTTTCTCTGGAGGTCGGGGGTGCTAGAAGAGCAACTAGGTCCACTCTCTTAACATCAAACCTCCGGTGCCGGCAGCTGATTGGAGGAGACAGACGTTTAGCAGGAGACGAGATGGAAGCCACTGTGCAGTTGAGCAGCTTTCTCTGCCTCTCGGTCACTCCCTGGAACTATTTTTTGCTACCTAAACCTTTTCCCTTGATCTGTTGATTTATCTCTGTCTTTATCTCTCTCTCTCGCTCTCTCTACCCTTTTCTGACTCTCTCCCTCTCCCTCCTTCCCTCTTTGTATTTCTCCCTCTATCTTTGTCTCTCTCCCCCCCCCCCCCCTACCTCCCCTCTGTCCTGCATGCGATTAGGAGGGAATGCAGGGCTTGGGCATTCTCTCTCTCCTGAGAGTGCACTGATCAGAATGTAATGGGGCCTTCAACAGAGCAGAGAGACTGAAATAGGAGCTGGCTTGACGTCACAGGGCCATTGATGAGGGAACAGAATGCCATGCATTTCCTTTATCCCCCTCAATGAACTGCGTACACTTTTTTTTCTTCTTTTAAATGGTTTTCCTATCTATCTATCTATCTTTAATACACAGCCCCCCTCACATATTATATATACTTTGGACTGTATGTATACAGTATACATCAGTATAATGCACAGATGTATAAATTATATAATGTCTTTTAAGCTTTTAATTTTAGAGCTGTGAAGAACATGTGTGGACACGTTTCCAGACGAATGAGTCTTATGTGATTCACTCAGCAAATGGACAGAACATGCAAGGGTCTCTGGTGCCAGTGTCCAATGGACATGCATAAAGCTGAATGGATATGTCTGCCCACAGTAAGCGATCAGCCACCCGTATTAGGGGAGGTGATGGCCACCCTCCGCTCGGCTCATTCAATTTATGTGCTGTTTTTTGTGTGTGCGTTCATGCTGTAATTCAACGCTTATCGGAGCACCCCATTGAAATGGTTCCGCTCGATGTTCTCGGTTCAGGAGGTCTTTGAGCGTAACCAGTTCTCATTTTTGTTGCCGTGAATGAGGACGCGGGCACGAAAACAAAGGCCTTTAACACACAAAAAGGAACCCTCTGTTATGTATGAGGGGTGAATTAGCAGTTGGATTAAATTAAAGTAAAAGGCCCCAGAGATTGGTATTTTTTGTGTTGCCACTGCACATCAGATATGCTACTTGGGTCGCTTTTCATGAGGGGCTGCTCGTGTCTTCTCACAAAACGAGGCGACGAGCTTCGCCGCTGAATCAGACAGACCCGCAGAGGATGGCCTTTTGAAAATGTAAAACCTGCACTTCATTGAAATTCGCACAACATTCGCGCATTCTCATGCTAGCAAGATTGGGAAAGAGAAAGAGACTAAGAGGGAGACAAAGTGGTAGAGAGAAAGAGAGAGAGAGAAGGGGGAGGGTCAGGGTTAGAGATGGAAATCATACTTTAGGGAAAAGGGACATGAGAGAGTGAAAGTGACATTCATAGATGCAGACAGTCTTTTTGTATTTTCTCGGCAAGCTTTCTTCCAACCCACCAAATCAGTCACCATACCCACAAAAGGCACCAGCCAGGGTTTCCTGCCTTTGTTGAACAGGCCTGATATAGTGTGAGACATGATGTCCGTCAGGAGTATGTTTCCCACCATTGTCAGCTCGGACAGTTCTCCCCTTTCGCCCTCCTCTTAACACAGAGAGGGGTGGGGGTGGGGGGTAACTTTTTAAAGGGGGAAATCAGTCCATTATTTAAGAGTCCCTTTAATGAAGCCTCTGGAAAACGCCTGGATAGATGAGACACCGGTGATTGCACTTGGCAGTCTATCAGCCAAGGTAATGATAGCGATAGGCAGTGTCAGACTCTCTTTTTCCCCTCACTATAAGGAGATTAGCTCTCTCCTTAGTGTGGCCAGGACTAATATTACACTTAACATTTACAGATCATAATTAACATTAACATGAACTGTTTGTTCAACCTCAATATTATCTAGTCGCTTGTGTACATCATAAGATTATTTTCTCATTATTTTTAAAGTAATGTTAAGTAGGAGTGTGTGTGGCACGGTGGCTCAGGTGCTTGCACTGCTTACACTGGCGCCTCACAGCAAGAAGGTCATGGGTTCGATTCCCGCATGGGGCGCTGTTTGCTCTGGGGGGCAGGTCCTCCCCAGACCTTCAGTGCTCAGGCTGTCTATCTCCCGGGCTGAGTTTGCATGTTCTCCCCGTGTTCACTAAGAACCCCAACAGAAAAAACATGCAAAATATCAGAACACATGTCCATCCCTGACCAAAGAAAGACAGTTCACTTCACCTGGTCCCCGGGCGCTACAAGCTGCTCACTGCTCCTGGGGGGTCCTTGAGGAAGGACGGTCCAAGATAGGAAAAAGCAGAAAATGTGACCTCAGGCCTGCCCGCGTGGGCGTGGGCGTGTCCTGTGTCGCCTTCATATATGCACGTGTGTGTTCCATGGTGTCGTGTGTGCCATTAAAAACCTGACAAAGGTCTTAATTATTATTATTATGTGAGAGAGGTATAAAGCCAATTTAGAAATAAGAAATACACTTCCATATCATTTTATATTGATAACATGACTATCTATTTTGACTGTTTAAAAACCATGACAAAAGGACATTAATTTTCATTCACTGTCATATTCACTGAGGTAATTATTTACCTTTGATACATAAACTAAGCATTTTCAGCAAGTTACAGGCTTTTGCAGGTAATCCATCGTGTGGAGCTGTTTGTATGAATTGTTTGAGAAATGCACATGAAAATGCAAAGGATGATTGGAGAAATGTACCAAAGCAACTTCAACATTTTTTACACTTATGTGCTGTGTGACAATAACATTATATTTTTTTAAAGGGTGTGCTGTGCGCCACATTTGCGGGCCAGTTCTGGCCCAGTGATCTTGCCATCGTTCTGAAAGCCCACAGAAATCAATCAGGCTGTGAGAGCCTTGGTTTTTGGAGCTCGCAGCTGAAGCTCGCGAGCCACGAATCAATATTATGTTTCTCCACCCAGTTGTTCCTGTTTACACTGCCCACTCTATCTCTGGTTTAATCCCCCCAGGAGGAAGTAAGGGGTACTGTGCTGCTAGTGTCGAGGAGACACACACACAAACACACTCACACACACACACATGGTCGATTTCTCTTTCTCCTTTTTATTTCTCTCCATCTCCCTCAAACACATTCACATTCATCCAACTTCCTCTCTCCACTGCACACCCTGTCCTTTTTTTAGATTGCTCTCTTACTCTTTCCTTCGCTCTTCAGCAAAGGTCCTTTTGATTCTCTCTGCCGCCCATGAAAAGAAGAGAGGTTAACTGTGAAGAGCGCTGCACCTCTTTCAGGCGCTGCTGCGGCTGGGGGGGCACACTGAGCTGGCAGAGAGAGGGCCGGCCGGCGGCAGAGGCTGTGGTGACTGACTCGACCTTTTAGTTCCTTTAGTTCCTGGGGCTGTGCCAGCCGTGGAGGACATCTGAGTGTCACAAATGCCAGCTGCCCCAAACCCCCCACCCACCTTGTTTATAACCCCCAGGGAACGAACGTGTGCGAGCACACACACCCTTATGAATTCACACACACGGACACACAGATAAACGCACACACACACACACACTATGTGTGAACTCTCTCACACTCAGACACTCACACACATGCGTACGTAAGCAAACCCAGGCACGTGCATGCAAATGCATAAAACAACAAGCATGGCCACATATGAAAACATGCAGATGACCTCACAGCGCATACACACACACACACACACACACATACACACACAAACACACACACACATACACACATACACACACAAACACACACACACACACACACACACACACATACACACACAAACACACACACTCACACAATCATCTGCATCTGCGGTCAGCGTTTCCTTCATCAGCAAGATTGTGCCAGAGATAAGTCTGTGCAGCCTGTGTTGAGTCAACATTGATTGAATGCTGCTTCCTCCTCTGGAAAGCTTGTGTTAAGAAGTGAATGAGGCACTCACAGCTCTCCGTCTCTCTCTCTCTCTTTCTCTCTCTCTCTCTCTCTCTCTCTGCTTAACAGAATCAGAATCACAGACAGACTGAAGCATTAATGCAGAGCTCCCTACCCTCTTGAGAGTGCTACTCTCGCACTGTCTCTTTTTGTTGTTTTTTCTTTTTTTGGTCTTTATTTGACGTTACAGGATTTGTGGTGAGTTTTCAGAGAGGGGTGTTTAATCCCAGGCAAACACTGGCGGAGGTTGGTGACGCACACACACACCCTTATCTGCTCAACGGGCCCCTGTTCCGGAAGTCATTCAGGGACCATCCTCATACCTCTCACACACACGCTTACGCACAAACACACACACAAACACACACAATAGGCAATTGAGTGTGATGTCAAAGTCTGATATGCCACTCACTCTCTTTTCTCATTTTGAGACACACATACTTAGTTGTACTCTCAAAGGACAAACATTTAGTCCTGTGATGTCAAAGTCTGGTCAGTGACAGTGAACTACTCCTGCCCAACCCCGACCCCCCACCAACACACACACACACACACACACACACACACACACACACACACACACACACACACACAACCATAGAGAGATGTTCTGATTAACATTCTCATCACACGCAAACACCTCACTGCCTCTTAGTAGGTGACGTCAAGGTCTGATGTGCTGCTCAGCCCAGCATGAAAACCCCTCCTCTACACACACACACACACACACGTGCGTATGCTCAGCGCACTGCGTGCCTTCCTCTTAGCTCCATGCATGGAACATTTTCTCTGCAGTACCCCTTTTTAACAATGATTGTCAAAGAAGGAAGGGGAGAGAGTGCAGGATTCACAGACGCTGTGCTGTAATGGATAGTCTTAGACACACTCCAGTGCATCAGCCCCAGGCAATATCCTCCTCTGGAGTGGTGAAGAGTTTTTTTCTTTTTTAACAGCATTTCTGCAGGTGCACGTGTTTCAGTCCAGCATGTCAAGCGAACGCTACCTTTCAGTTTATTTAGAGAACAAATAGAGAGAATGGCCTCGAGAACTGGTAAGCTCCACTCCTCACGACTCAACCCAGCCCCGGAACATAAGATCCAGTAAATGTTATTATCTCGATGATGAAGGCTAAAAATTGTGCAATGAATGCTCGTTAAAGTGTCAGTTGAGGTGGGAGGTGTGTTGGTGTTGGCGTGGTGTGTGGGCTCGGAGAATGTGCAGAGGCAGGGTGTTTGGGTCTGTGTGTGTGTGTGTGTGTGTGTGGGGGGGGGGGGGGGGGGCGTTGGCGGCGATCTTTCACAGCCGAGCTCCAATTAGAGCTGGCCTTTAACCTCAGAGACAGACCCCGCTGAGCAGCTGGAGATTAGGGTGAGCAAGAGCTGTCCAAAGCACACGCCACAATTACCTCCACCAATACATAATTGATGAATTCGATTAGCACTCACAGGGAACACCTGCGTAGTTAGTGAGTGCAGTAAGTGTGTGTGGGTGTGTGTGTGTGTGACTGGATGCACTGCTTGAATGGAAGTAATTATGTTCTAATGCTTCAATCTATGGGAAATGTGTGTACAGAGAGTGTGTGCTTCTGAGCCCTAGTGGAAAAGGTGGCTAGATGCAGTAGTATGGTATGACTGAAAGTGGAGAGGAATGACCGCTCTGAGTCAGGAAATGCTGCCTCCTATTACTGCCCTGCTACCCCCCCATATGACATTGGACACGCCCAGCTATGAAAGCTGGGGCACTTTTCTCCCTTTCCTGATGCATCCCTATGAAAAGCTGTAGAACTTGAAAAAAATCTGTATTTCCACCATTTAATTATTCTGTGTGTTTGTGTTTGTGTGTGTGTGTATGTTTGCATCTTCCAGATCACCACGCTGATCAATCACAAAGACAAGCCAAAGAAGTCGGAGAAGACTCTGTGCGCCATCCAGAGAGTGGGCCAGGCGGTCAGCGCTGCCGTGGGCCGATTCGTCTCCGTCGGAGAGGCCATCGCCACGGAGAATGAGGAGCTGAAGGAAGAGATGGGCCTGGCCTGCTTGGAGGCCAGGAGGGCAGGTGAGGGACACGGCAGCCCCGTTCACTGACGTGAGAACATAATCAAAGTACAGGAGATTAGCTCCTCTCCATTGTCTGAGCCAGTTTGTTTCCAACATATTAAGCAGCGAACAGCTGGTTAAAAAAGTGTGCAGATTAAGCAGAAGATAATTTTTGCATAGGGTACAGAGGGATTTTGCTTTTTTGACCGAAAAACAGAAGCACATTTGCCTCCCCAAATGACTTGGCAGAAATGCATGATGAAAAAAAATCTGTGAAGACTTGCAAGAATGCATCTGCATTTGGTTCTATGTTCCCTGGGTAGGTAATGCATTAATGATGCTTCGACCAGGACAGCGTTTGCCAGGTGTTAGTTCTTTGTACTTTCTTAAACTTGACTGCGCACCAGCATCATTCAGTGGACCCCTTCTGCAAGTCTTTTGTTCGGCCCCAGCTAGTGAGACTGAACTTGCAGAAAGTTTTGAGGTTGAGTAGAAGGTCACTGAGAAACTGTAGAGTGGAGCTTCAGAGGGCTGGAGTTGGGTGAAACAAGGTAAAGCCCTCCGGTAAATGGCGGTGTATTTTGAGATGCGTATCTGCTGAAGGCTATTAAAGATTCCTCTGCTCACACAGCCTATGGGTGGCTCTCTGCAGCACTATGCACTTCTCTTTGAGGAGACAGTGAAAGAGGGGAGAGATAGAGAGACAGAAAGGCGAGAGAAGAGTAAAAAAATGAGCGAGCGAGTGAGTGATAAGCAGGAGAGGAGGTAGAGTACACGAGCAAGGATATGTTTTGTTCTACTGTTTGTGCAGAGATCTCTCAGCTGTCTTCTGCCCACATTCTGAATAGCCCAGGTCATGGACAGATCTATTCAGGGCTGAGCCAACTGACACAAACTGACAATTTACTCAGCTAGTGCACCAAGGGGAAAGTCGGGGTGGGTTTGGATCAGCCACTGTTGACATAATGATCTCTGCCATCCTTGTTTTGGTGGTGGAGTCACTGTGTGTCAATCTGTCCCTGCTTAATTAAGGGAGAGTTTTTTTTTTAAAACATTTTTTTTTTCACATTGCTCCCCAGGTGCACATGTTTCAGCTGAGTGTGTTAAAACAAGCACTGCCTGTCACTGTTTAAAAATAGATAGACAGAATGGCATTAAAGTACGTTTACGTCACGCAAGCCCTGGAACATCTAATACTGTAAACGTTCTTCACTTGTTGTGTTTTCACGGCTAACGATGTGTAGTGAATGCTAGATGAAGAGGTTTGGCGAGGTCTCTAGCCAGGGTCCTGAAGCAGGGGTCGATCGTGCAGCAAGGAGTCAAGTGCTATCCCTGACTCCCTATTCCATTCTTCACTAAGGAGGATGGGAGGCATGAGGAGAGGTGGTGGGTTGAAAACAAGTGCTGACGGAAACGCTGTGGCTTGAATTTGTTAACTGGGAATAAATGACCAGATTAGGTACTAGGGGCACATTTTGACACAATACTTCCGAACTTCTGTTTACGACGCCATTTAGCAGAGTGGCCACCCCTGGTCCACACTCTCTGACCTCTCACACTCTTAGCGTATTGCAAAACTCTCTTTCTCTCTCGCTCTCTCTCTCTCTCTCTCTGTCTCTCTCTCTCTCTCTCTGCTGTTTGGTTTTCCTCTGTAGTTCATAGACAACCAGTAGTTGCCGACATGATCAATTTCTATCTCTTAATCAAAGGCAGAGGTTCTTCCTTCAACCCTTTCATGTGTCAGATAAACACAGACAAGTGCTTTCATGAAGAATGATGATGGCAAGATGACCACCATTTCATGGGCTAATATTCCAACGCGTGGCAACATTATAAACAAAAACATCCTTTTGATGGCCTTGACGCTTCTGAGGCCTTAAGAGCCTCTTTGTCCCTGAAGAGACAAGCGTGTCAGAGGCTCTTCCCAAGATGCACCTGCAAAATCAACACAGAGATGATAACAGCGTGCAATCCGTGGGGGTGGGGGGTGGGGGGGGGGGGGTGGTTGTCTGCGAATCCTTTGCCTCCCAGGGCGAAAAGAAAAGCGCTGAGTGTCACTGAAATTAAGACGGGGGAGTTTTCCGGTTCTGCGTCAGTGCTTCTGAGCTGGAATGCGCCGCCGTGCGTGTAATCCGCCCGCTCATTAAGAAGCGGGCAGGGAGGGGAATGGGGCCAAAGTTGAACCCAAACACACGGGACGGGACTCGCTGGAGCAAGAATGCTCCACAGAGGTATAAGGATGGGGGGCGAAATGCGTAGCCCCCCCATCACAGTTTTTGCCTTCTTCTGCCCGCTTTCTCTGCAAGTTTCACACTCATGGTTTGTGGAAGTGGTTAAGCGGAGAGGGCAGACGTTCTCTATCAGACATCCGGGAACAGCACGAGCTCCCTTTTGTGCTGAAAAGAGACATTGCCCAAGATAAGGAAAAAGAGACAGTTGGAGGGAGATTTAGAAAAAGAGAGTCAGGGAGAGAGTGCTAGAGAGAGTGGGCTAGAGGAGAAGGCAGGGAAGAGAACAAGAGAGAGAGAGAGAGAGAGAGAGAGAGAGAGAGAGAGTGAGTGAATAAGCAAACCAGACTGGGGGAGAGTCACAGACCAGACAGAAAAAGAAAGAGAGAGAAAGGAGAGAGTGCAAGAGCTACCAGCTGATTTTCACTTTTCCTCCCCTCCCTACAGCTGGAAGGAGGAAGGAGCAGCTCGAGCTTCTTAAATGCATCCTGCATAATGAATTAAATTAAGGAGGTGATTACATTAGTGTAATTTGCTGATGTTCATCATGCCGGCTGGATGGACCACCGGAGAGGCAGAATATTGGTCATCAATCCAGCTTGGCTGGACCTTGGCTGGACTGCCTCTAACAAATCACGTCCCGGTGAAGAGCTCCTGAGAAAAGTGCAGTTGTAGCCCCCAAAGTACTAACGACTGACTTGCTGGATCGCACACTAAACAAAAGCTGCTGGGCACACTCAATCTGGCTTTCTTTTGTTAAGGACCAGTTAGCGGGTTTGAAAAGGGCACAAGTGGCTGTTTAGCCACACTGTGTGTGTGTGTGTGTGCGTGTGTGCGTGTGTGCGTGTGTGTGTGTGTCTGTGTGTGTGTGTGTGTGTGTGTGTGTGTGTGTGTGTGTGTGTGTGTGTGTGTGTGTGTGTGTGTGTGGGTGTGTGTGTGTGTGTGTGTGTGTTAAACTGTAAGCCTCCTCAAAGACAGAGAGAGAGACTTGACTTTAAAATACTTTCATTTGCACATTTTTCTATTTATATTTACTCCCTTCACTTGTGCCAGTGAACAACCACACAAAGCTCATGTGTATCATGAATACATACATTGAATCATCATCATGATTTATATACATCAATATAAGAAAAAGGGAGAGCGAGAGAGAATGGGAATCACTGACAACGGATGGCTGTGGTCTCCGCTCAAACAAGAGGGGTAACTGGCAGTAGGGAGGCATCGGGGGCATGAGGCAGAAAGGCAGACGGGCAGAAGCAGAATGCAGCCAGGCTATAAAATGGGCTTTCTGACAGTAAGGTTTGGCCGCCGTTAGAGAGAGGCGCGGCGTGATCTGTAAGCGCCAGGCTGA
>NC_137923.1:39864440-39929440 GCF_963457725.1 Sprattus sprattus | reverse complement strand
AACCATTATGCTCTAGATGTCTCATTAGTCCATAGCACTGTCTCAAGTCAGTGAGTAATGTAATAATGACATTCTCAGAGAAGCTGACCTATAATCTTAGTATATTAGACAAAAAAGTCTAACTGTTTGTGTAGCTACTTGCTCATAGATCTAGCCAACAAGGCCAGGATGTTATGCAGGACCCAAAAAAAGAGAAAAGTCAGAGTTGAAGAAAAGCAGGACATGACATATGACATAGATTCGAGCAGGGTTACAGAATCATCAGACTGTTCTGTCGACATAAAACACAGTTCCAAAAACTCGTTGCAGCAGAATCAGTCACGAGGTCACAGGGCACAATCCAGGAGAACAGTGGTGACACAACAGGTCATCGTGAGAGACAGCCGATGAATCACAAGGATCACAAGGACAGAAAGTCCCGTTGGTTGCAGGTGAGGTCAAATACAGGCAATTAGTCCAACAGAGCAGAGGTACAAAATCACGAGGCAAAGGGACATGGACGAGAGCAGTAGTACATGTTAACAAGAGAGCAGTAACAAGACATGAACATGACCTGCTATAGAATCTCGCAGGCAGGATAAATATATCAAGAGACAAACTATTTGAAAGAGCTTAAATATAGCCTGTGATGAGCTAAGATCAGAAACATTTCTGGACAAACAAAGGCCAAATGACCCAGTCATGCCCAGTCCACGGCGAGTGCCAACTGGAGCTTGGTGCTGCGGCGCTGACGGTTCTACTGAAAAAAGCTTAAATATAATAACTGTAAATATAAAATAAATCTGAGACTTGAACTCTGAGTCAGGAACGGGAGGTGCTGGAGGGAGGTGGAGGTGCTGGGGGGAGGTGCTGGGCGGAGGTGCTGGGCCAGACTTATTTTCTTTTCAGTGTGTTTACCTTTCTGTGTGTCTTGCATCTCTACCTAACTCAGGTTGAAAGTGTACACTTCCTCATCGATTTTCACTCTAAGCCCAGATGGCACTGTGGATCTCACACTCTTTCTCACACACAAATACACACACACACACACACACACACACACACACACACACACACACACACACACACACACACACACACACACACACACACACACACACACACACACACACACACACACACACACACATCCGCACATCAGCAGAATTTTACTTGTTCCTCCAGTGCTAAACACAAAAAAACAGCTTCAGGGCAAGGATGCTTGAGCCCTCAGGCTAACTGACCCAACAGTGGATTTGTGGATTTGTCTGCCGCCTGTGCACCAGACCCAAGTGATCTCCACAACGGCCTTCCTCTGTGGTCTCAGCTTTCCCCTCCCTCATGAAGGCCTTTTTCTTAGCTCAACCCTCTCTTTTGTGACTTTGCATTCTCCAGAGGTCGAGTGGGATTAAAGCATGGCTTTGACAACTTTATTTACAGCTATGTGGGACTAGGGCCACTCTGTGAACATCCAAACACATGACCACCTAGATACTAATGCCACGCTAGGGGACCAAAGCCTTTTAATTCAGGGGATGATAGAATCAAGTGAGGATAGAATAATAGGACTTGTTGATACAACGAGACTTTGAAATGATAGTGGATGTGGTTGTTTAGAAACATCAAGCTTGTTAAACTGAACTTAATTGATTCTCATGCAAGTATTCAGCACACTATTTGACTCATTCTGTGGTGTGGTGACTGGTGTGTCTCTGATGTCCCCTCAGGTACTGGTGACCTTGGACCAGCTGGAGCGGGTTAGCACCTTCCAGGAGTTTGTGCAGATTTTCAGCCAGTTTGGCAACGAGATGGTGGAGTTTGCCCATCTGACAGGAGATCGACAGAATGTGAGGACCCTTGCTTACCATATGTATTATCCTCCTCCTCCTCCATCTCATCATCATCATCAAGCATTTCTCTCTCTGTCTCTTTCTCGCTCTCTCTTTCTCTCTCTCTCTCTCTCTTTTTTTTTCCGCTCACTGTTTGACTTGTCATTTGACACATTATTGAATATACAGAGACTACATGTGCTATAAAGGCATAGCCACCTCATATGCCATGAACTCCATTTCACAGTCTTTGTCCGTTTTCATGTTTCTTCTTCTCTGGCTTCGTAAAATAGGTGTGCATGCAAAGAGAATCTGTTTGATAGATGAAAAACAAAAAAACCAAGGTTTCTCTGCATCATTTTTGTGCAGTTTTATAAACTGACATTTTATAAATGTAATATCCTCGTCTCGTTCTCTCACGGTCCATTGCGGTCTGCATCTGGCAACGGCGCAAAGGTCAAAGCCTGAGAATCGTGCCCTCATTCCGAAGTCCAACCCATGCTCTCTCTGTCCTTCTCTCTTTCTCTCTCTCCATCTCTATTCCAACCGTTCTTTCAAACAGCGTTTTGCAAACTCATCACGTCTCTTTCTCCCCTCGCCCCAGCGAATCTTCAGCCTCCATCTATTGAGGCTTATGCGGGGGGGAAATATAATAACAGATAATCACATCTCCTTTGTAATCCATGGCTTCGTGCCTGGAGAGAGGAGAGCTGAGCTACTTCCAAACAAAGATCCATGAGCCTTAATACACCCCAACCCCCCCACCTCCCAGTCTCTCCCCACACACGCACACACACACAGACCAGCAACACCCCCCCCCCCCCCCCCCAGATCTGTCCCCCATACTCCTCTGGAAGACTCCCTCTGGACTCTTGACTGGCATTGAATCCTGCTCTATCAGCACTTTTGAGTTACTGCGCCGTAGTGCTCGATGACTTTGAGCCCCCTGGCATTGGTCTTATCTGTACTCCCCATGTTATGGTATGGCTGAACTCTCTGACTCTCTGGCTGGTGTTGTCCTTGCTCAGGACCTGAAGGACGAGAAGAAGAAGGCGCGGATGGCGGCGGCCCGGGCCGTGCTGGAGAAGTGCACAATGATGCTCCTCACGGCATCCAAGGTCAGTGCTGATGAGGGGGGTGAGAGAGCGCCACCTGGTGTTGGAATGAAAAATGCAAAAAAAAATCATGACATGATTCCTTTTTTATGCTTTAATTTTCATTGTATAACATCCATGACCTTTAAATTAAATTCTCATGAATTTAGTTTGGTAAGTTCCCTTGACCTATTATGTGATGCAAATCATACTTCTTTGTGTGCATGCATGTGTGTGTGTGTGTGTGTGTGTGTGTGTGTGTGTATAATGTGTGTGTCCTTCTCTGCCCTTGCAGACATGCCTCAGACACCCCGACTGTGAGTCCGCGCGCATCAACAAGGACGCCGTGTTCCACCGTATGCGCTATGCCCTGGAGCAGGTTATTGAGATCGTGACGGATTCCAGGCCCGGCGGGGAAGCCCAGTCGGTCCTGCCCCTCAGCCTCTATACAGGGGTTAAAGACTTTAAGGTGAGACGTCGCAGCCACACACACACACAGATCAGCCTCAGTGCCTGAGGACATCTGTTGCTGTGGAGCGGTACATCTGTTGCGTGCCATGGTTTCATATGAAGATGTTTTGTCTCTGTCCTTAAGGTGTAGTAGAACACCTTTTGTATAAATGGCTTGGGGAAGGTGTAGAGAAAGTAGAGTGCATAGTTTATATACTTGACATAGTTAATGACATGCCATCCAGAGCTATTTAGTCACATTGGGGTAAGTTACGGAAGACCATGGGACTGCATATGAGTGTGTTCTTGAGTCATTCATTTATTCATCATCTTTATGTATAAGTGTGTGTACCTGTGTATATATGTGTGTGTGTGTGTGTGTGTGTGTGTGCAAGTGTAGACGTGTGTGTGTGTGCTTGTTAGCATCTATGTCTGTGTTTATGTCTAAATATAGTACGTGTGTGGAATCTCTGTGGTTTAAGTAATATGTTTGATTGTGTGTGTGTGTCTGTGTGTGTCAGTGTAAGGTGGAGAGTCTGCGGGACTCACTGTACCATGTGCCTGTGGAGAGTTTATCAGCACAGCTGGAGGCCCTGGTTGAGCAGATGGAGGACTTCACCGACTCGGCCTACACCCACCATGAGCAGCGCGAGGGACTGCTGCAGCTCTGCAGCCTCGCCCGCCAGGACACACACGCCCTCATCGCAGCCTGGACACAAGCGGTACGCACATGCACCTACACACACACACACACACACACACACACACACACACACACACACACACACACACACACACACACACACACACACACACACACACACACACACACACACACACACACACACACACACACACACACACACACACACAAACTGGCAAAACTGTATGAACAATTTGATGGAAGCTAGCGCCAATAGCACGGAAAGTGTAAAAGTACCTTTGAGTCCTCCTCCAACAATGGCTCGAACGGCGGTCCTGATAAAGCCTTCAACTCCAGTGGCCAATCCCATCAAGGAGATAGTAGTTTTGCCACAAAGCATAAGCGCCGTGCTCCGCAGGTGAAACTGCCTTGCCATTTAACCCGACACGACCAGTGGTGTAGTGGTCCCTGGAGAAGTGGGTATACTCTTAATTTTTCCAATTTTTTAAGCAGCCCATTCAGCACAAGATAAACGTCACACACACACACACATACACACACACACATACACACGTTATACTGTCTCTCCTTCACACGCACACTCTGCTGGCTGTTTCCTTGGTTTCCTTGTCTTGCCATCACTTCTTTGTTTCCAATTCAAAAGCACATTGACACACACATGCACATGCACATGCACATGCACATGCACATGCACATGCACATGCACATGCACACGCACACGCACACGCACACGCACACGCACACGCACACAAGCAGTCGCTGAGTGAAGTACCCAATATTCTCCATCCCCACACCCCTCCTCTGCATAGCATTCAACTGATGTAGTTCTACACAAACAGTACATAGCATTTGTATAGACCTGTCTCTTCATCACGTCACCAGCGAACCTTGCACTTGAATGCAAGCAGCTCTCCTTTTGAGAAGCTGTCCTTGAACTTGCCCAACCACCCCCCCCCCCCACACCACCACCACCCCCCCCCACACCCCCCCCCCCCCCCCCAACACACACACATACACACTCACACACATATACACACTGCACCCACACACATTCTCTCTTAGCAGAAGAGGAGGAGAAGATATTGTATGTTCTTGTCTTATGGGTATGTTTAATGTAAAATGTGGATAGTTTCCTTCCATTCCCTGTGAATCCTTGGGCCTGCTGGAAGGCTATTCATTGCTCTTGCAGTGCATTGGGCACTTGGACTTAAGCAACCTCTCTCTCTTTAGCTCCTCTTTATCTTTCTCAAGCACACCTTTTTTCTAGGGAACTGCTTCCTTAGAAATTGCATTTATCTTTTTTTTAAATCTGACCAACAACAGTCTCTTGTTGACTGCATAAATGTTAAGTGTGCTGAAGGTTTGAATGATTTGTGGAGTCTGCAGGGAGAATGAAACATCCTGTTATTATTCTCTTTATTTAACCAGGGCAGTATCTTAACCAAGACATTAACAGAGACATCATACCTGGGACACTATTTAAGATGTATCTGATGGCATTAAGTATAAATGAGATTTTAAATTAAGCTGGGTGTGTTCATTCAGGAGAGTGTAGCGGTATATTTTGTTACACTATTTAGAGTTACAACGTAGTTTGGTCCAGTTGTGTCGCCAAAGCACGACATTCTCTGTGCCTGTCAGTAGAAAAGTCACTAGCTGCGTCACGCTCAAACACGCTGAAAATCATAGTGGGTTGGTGGTTGTCATGGTGCAAACGTTTCCTGCTGTTCGCCCTATGAGAGGCTGAGTTGAGTCCTTTTCTCACACCTTCTTGACACCTTCTTTTACACTTCAGCTAGACACTCGGCTCAGGAGAGAGAAGAGGGCACCTTGACATATGTAAAAGCAGAGGACAAACGCAGAAAAAGAGAGTAGCAGAAAGAAAAAGAAAGAATCTTGTGGAACACTTTTCTCCCCCTCTTAACCAGAGATGATGCACCAATGCTCAGTGAAAGGTGTTGTGTGACCACTGCGGAGGCATTTTTTCCCCTTAATCTCTCCCTCTCTCTCTCTCTCTCTCTCTCTCTCTCTCTCTCTCTCTCTCCTCTCCCTCTCTCTCTCTCTCTCTTTCATCCTCCTCTAATAAACATTTAACCCTTCTGTCCTGGAGCAGTGGGGAGCTCCTAGGATGATTCTTCTTCTGCGACGCACATGATTAGACGTGCATATTTTCACCAAAGAGGTAATTAGCTTTAGCTAAAGGGTGTGTCCAGGCTCACAGCCCCAATCTGTCTGTCAGCGGGATGGCGTTTTGGACACCCCGCTGTATTCCCCCCTAAAAAGGCAGTCCTCCCACCTGTCTTGTCTCCTTGGCCTCTGGAGATGGCAGTGAACGTCTGGAGTGTTTTTCAAAACGCCTCCTTGAAGACCCCCAGAGTGCTGACATCAACATGCTGTTGATGTTTTTCTATTTCTCTCTTCTATCTTGTGTTAATCGGTGGAAGATTGCGTGAGGGCATTGTCGGGAGCCAGACAAAAGTCATCTTGGGCAAATTTTGATGAAAGTTTCCTCTTTCCTTCCTTTTTTTTTCTCTCTCTCTTTTCTCTACCTCTCCCTCTCCTTTCACTGAAACAGCAATCTGCCAAAGCCAAAGAAGCACCAGAGGAAGTGGAGCTGGCCATTCTGAAAGCCTGTCAAAGTGTCAGTGAACTTCGGAAAGAGGTGAGCGCCCCTGTCCAACTGAGGGTGTGATCACAAGGCTTTTGAAGTGGGAAGCCTGAAGTGCTCCTGTCCATCTCCATTTTGTACCCCCTTTTCACTTTTTAAACCTAGTTTGATTACTGTCCCTCTCTTACCTTTTCCCCTCACCTCTCCTGTCTTTCTCATGTCCTCTTCCTTTTTAATGAGTTTATCCTCTGTCACTCTCTTCTCTCCCTCTGTTTCTCTCTCCCTCTCTTATCCTTCTGTATTTCTCTGTGGCTTTCTTTGTTTCTCTCGCTCTCTCTCTCTTATCTTTCTGTCTCTCACTATCACTCTGTCTCTCTCTGTTTCTCTATCTCCCTCTCTAATCCTTCTGTATCTCTCTGTGCCTCTTTGTGTTTCTCTCTCTCTCTTTCTGTCTTATCTTTCTGTCTCTCACTATCTCTCTCTCTCCCTCTCTTATCTTTCTTTATCTAATTTGACCTTTCTCTGTTTTATCTGTCCATCTCTCTCTTATCCTTCTGTCTCATCTCTCTCTTATCCTTCTGTCTTATCTCTCTGTCCCTCTCTTTGTGTTTCTCTCTCCTTTTGCTCCCTTTCTTTCCCACTCTCTCTACCTCTCACTCACTCCCTCTCTCTGCTCTCTGATCCCTCAGCTCCAGAAGATAGCGGTGGGCCGGGCCTCGGAGCTTCTGAAGCACCACTCGGAGCACCTGGCCCTGCAGGCCCTGAAGGCAGCGGGCGGCGAGGGCAACCTGGAGGCCGTGGCCGAGTACGCCCGCACCCTGTCCGAGCAGAAGGAGCAGCTGGTGGAGGTGAGGACAAGACGGCACGGCACGGCGTGAGCCGAGTGGGTCGTTAGCACACCTTCGGCTGCGCTAGATACACACACACAGGTGTCTGGAGGCAAAAGGTAGTCCTTCACACACTTTTTACACAGCGAGGTATAGGTGAACAATTCAATGTGTTACTAAAAAAGTCACATTCACAAATAGGAATCGTTTGCCATGAAGATTTCATTCATAAATCGGAATTTCAATGAAGCTGCCCTTCCTCCTATGAACTGTGTGTGTGTGTGTGTGTGTGTGTGTGTGTGTGTGTCTTCGCTCCACCCTGGCTGTAGACATGTCGGCTGCTGTGTCACGTGTCTGGCACAGAGCCTCTGGAGATCACCTGCATCCACGCAGAGGAGACCTTCCATGTCATCGGCCCCCAGGTATCCCCTCCACAGCCACCCCCTCCCCCAACACCTCCAGCACACCTGATCACACACAGCCTCCTCCACCTCATCTCTGTCTAGCATCACCTCGTACAGTTTTTTCAAACTGCTAAAACTGCTCTACGTCACATGATTTCTGAAACTCGTCACTCAAACAGCAAGACCATTCACCAAATCTGCACAATTACACTCAATTTTCAATGTAATAAAATACTTTTTGCAAACCATTACACACAACAATCAGACATTGAACACCTGTGTGCCTTTTTTAACCCCTGGCATCCTACATGTCTTTGCATTTATGAGTTGACTAAATATTAGATTTCAGTTTGCTGCAAGTTTCAGTAAACGTGTGCAAGTAGTTTTATATATACAGCCGCGGAAAAAATTAAGAGACCACTTCAAAATTATTAGTTTCTCTGGTTTTACTATTTATTGGTATGTGTTAAAGTAAAATGTACATTTTTGTTTTATTCTATAACCTACTGGCAACATTCCTACCAAATTTCAAATAAAAATATTGTCATTTAGATCATTTATTTGCAGAAAAATGACAATTGGTCAAAATAGCAAAAAAGATGCAGTGTCTTCAGATCTCGAATAATGCAAAGAAAACAAGCTCATATTCATTTTTAAACTACACAATACTAATGCTTTAACTTAGGAAGAGTTCAGAAATCAATATTTGGTGGAATAACCTTGATTTAAAATCACAACTTTCATGTGTCTTGGCATGCTCTCCACCAGTCTTTCACATTGCCGTTGGGTGACTTTATGCTACACCTGGCGCAAGAATTCAAGCAGCTCGGCTTCTTTTCATGGCTTGTGACCATCCATCTTCCTCTTGATCACATTTCAGAGTTTTTTTTATGGGATTCAGGTCTCGAAATTGGGCTGGCCATGACAGGGTCCTGATCTGGTGATACTCCATCCACACCTTTACTGGCCTGGCTGTGTGGCATGGAGCATTGCCCTGCTGGAAAAAACACTTCTCAGAGTTGGGGAACATTGTCAGAGCAAAAGGAAGCAAGTTTTTCTTCCAGGACAACGTTGTACTTTGCCTGGCTGAGGTTTGTAAAAGACCATAAGGATTGAACCAAAGCCGACTGGAGGGTCTCCTAGTTCGTCTTCTCTGACGAGTCCAATTTCACAGTAGGTGCAAGACTCTGTGGCTTGTAGGCCTCTCCAGGTCTCCGTCTAACCATCAGACGACCATGTGTTGGGCAAAGCTGAAAATTGGACTCATCAGAGAAGACGAACTAGGAGACCCTCCAGTCCGCTTTGGTTCAATCCTTATGGTCTTTTACAAACCTCAGCCAGGCAAAGTACAACGTTGTCCCGGAAGAAAAACTTGCTTCCTTTTGCTCTGACAATGTTCCCCAACTCTGAGAAGTGTTTTTTCCAGCAGGGCAATGCTCCATGCCACACAGCCAGGCCAGTAAAGGTGTGGATGGAGTATCACCAGATCAGGACCCTGTCATGGCCAGCCCAATTTCGAGACCTGAATCCCATAAAAAAAACTCTGAAATGTGATCAAGAGGAAGATGGATGGTCACAAGCCATGAAAAGAAGCCGAGCTGCTTGAATTCTTGCGCCAGGTGTAGCATAAAGTCACCCAACGGCAATGTGAAAGACTGGTGGAGAGCATGCCAAGACACATGAAAGTTGTGATTTTAAATCAAGGTTATTCCACCAAATATTGATTTCTGAACTCTTCCTAAGTTAAAGCATTAGTATTGTGTAGTTTAAAAATGAATATGAGCTTGTTTTCTTTGCATTATTCGAGATCTGAAGACACTGCATCTTTTTTGCTATTTTGACCAATTGTCATTTTTCTGCAAATAAATGATCTAAATGACAATATTTTTATTTGAAATTTGGTAGGAATGTTGCCAGTAGGTTATAGAATAAAACTAAAATGTACATTTTACTTTAACACATACCAATAAATAGTAAAACAAGAGAAACTGATCATTTTGAAGTGGTCTCTTAATTTTTTGCGCGGCTGTATATATATGTATAAAAGCTGTAATAACCTTCTATTCATGAGGCAGAGCGTTAATCCAGTCGTTAACCTAGCAATGAAAATCCCACCTCCTCCTAGCTCTGGATCCTTCCCCCGGCAGAACAAGGGAGCATTGGGTAATTACGTTGAGTCCCATGCTCCATTGGTGCTTGTGATTATTCGGCACAGGAGGGCAGACCACAGGAGATGGGGGGGGGGGGGGGGGGGGGGGGGGTGCTTTGGCGACCCTAAGCTGAGGCTGCCATCTCCTAGTAATGACTGAGCCGAAAGGTCGACCAATCAATAGTGCTGGTGTGGCATCTGCGTACATGCTTGTGCATGAGTGTGTGTTAATAATCCGTCACCCATCAATAATTAAAAGCGCTTTAGGCAAAGATTTTGATTAATTTTGGTTGTGAACAAATCGCTTGTCTCAAAGGGGTTCAGGCTTTGTGTGTTGTGGCTCATTATGCGTTATGTTTTGATCACATGAATGGATGGCCGGTGGCGTCCAACTTTCGATCTCGAGCTGTGGTTGTTTTACGCAGAATCGGTTACAGTGTCAGTTAATGTGTTGAGCCCTCTCTCTCGTGATGATGATGATGTTTCTCTTCCTCCTCTTCGTCTCATGCTCAGATCGTCTCGGCTGCTCAGACCCTGGCCCTCCACCCCTCCAGCAAGATAGCCAAAGAGAACCTGGACGTCTTCTGTGAGGCCTGGGAGTCCCAGCTGTGTGACATGGCCCTCCTGCTCCGAGAGATCAGTGATGTGTTTGACGGCCGCAGAGGTACCACTCACTCACCATCTCTTACCTCGGAGATTAGTGCCAGTTCAACAGGTACAATGCGCGGTGACCACTGTTTCTTGTAGCAACCATCTGGATTTTCCCAGGAGGGACATATGTTTGATGTGCAGGAGCAATAACAGTTGTGATTTTAACAAGCCTCATGATAGAGGGCTGGTAGACATCCCCCTACTAGGTATTCTGTTTTTGTGCCAGACAATGGCAGACAACAGATAAATGGCACTGTAGTTACGCTCCCCTCTGAAAAGAAAACGACAGGTCTTCATGGCACACTCTGGCATTAAAAGGAAACGCATTTGTGCATAGAAGATTCCCCTCACCCCCAAGCAATTTGTCTTGTTATTCCCCCCCCCCCCCCCCACACACACACACAAAAAAAAAATCCTTCTCACATATTGTGGTGTTCAGCTATTCAGCAACATCCTCTGAGAGTATCAGGTATTATTTTCTTCCTAGACTTGGGCCATCTGTGAACTAAGGCCCTCCTCCCTTCCTTTTCAGTTCAATCCCTTATAGAACACAGATTTTTCCTTCCGCTATGAATGAATGCCAGTTCCCTTTATTTAATGTCAAGTATGCAGCACAGTCCTGTAAAATCTGAACTTTGGAAACTGATTCACTCCTAGTATTATCTCCTTCCAGGTGATAAGAAAGCCTACTTGTCACTACCCAGACCTGGGGTGAGTATCTGTTTCTGTTCGTTCAACGGAAAGCCTCTAATATTTGTTTTGCCTTTGTGTTGTCCTGTTATCATCCATACTCATTGTAATCACAAGCCTCAAATCCCACAGAAACATTCAACCAACCTAAAGACTGCAAAAGCTGGTAAACTTGATTCTGAGGTAACACCCCAAACCAAATGCATATCACATATTATTAACATGCTTTTACATATCATGGTAGAAATATTTCATGTACATTATACAATCATTTATGTTATTCATGTTATCATTACATTAATCGCATAAATAGTAGTCCCCCATTAGTCCCCCATTTGCTTCACACTTCTCTTTAGTGATAGTTACCGATTGTGCTCAAAGGCTGTGGCTTCTTAGCCTGGTGACACCAGCCTACGTATTTCCGCCTGAATTGATTTCAAGCTCATACTCAGTCTGGCCCAACCCCATTGACAATCGTCTCCAGAACTCAAAATTTTGCAGGACCAATCAGCGAACAGTTCAGAGCTGTGACGCAAAACTCGCCTTGGAGGAAAAGACACGAAAAGCTATCGGAAAAGTTGTCTCAACTCTCGAGAACATCAGAAAATTAAAAGGAGAACAAGAGTATTTTCTTGTAAGTTTTATGATTGGAAAGGACGTTGTAGCTCTTCTCCCAACTGGCTTTGGGAAGAGTTTAATCTACCGAATGCTTACTAAACGTTGCTGATTGGTTAAGGGAACTCCAATGATTTTAAACCTCAAGATAAGCACCCGCCCATCTCGGAAACCAAAATGCATTGGGTTGGCCCAGACTGAAAGACGGAATGAAATGGAGTCACAGGCTGGTAATGGCCAGGCTAGTGGCTTCTGTGTCCTGTCTCGCATGCTTTTCATCTATTCTACCTATTTCACATCCCGCTAGCGGGTAACTCCATCAGCGCTACTCTTGGGTAGCCAAGTAACTTGATTTAGCTTACCGGAGTAGCCTTGAAATAGACGTTCAGGAGTGGTAGAGCTTAGATGAATGAAATCAAATTCATGCAGAACTGCAGATGTATTTAGACAGTAGTGGCTTCTAAAAAGACCCCTACTGTCCAAGGGTGTCTTAGAGGCCTGGTCTAAGGTGCCTGATGCATCAGGCTAAAGTGTTGACCATCCTGACCTTGCCCACCTGTGACTTTTAGGAACAGAGCACTATAGCCAAGCTTGGCCTGGAGCTCCGTCTGCTGACCTCCGACGTGGACTCAGAGGTGGAGCGATGGGAGGACCAGGAACAGGACATCGCCCGTCAGAGCCAAAGCATTTCTAGTATGGCGTACTCCATGTACCTCTTCACCAGGTACGCACAACCAAGAAAAAGGCTGTTGTACTTTCTGTGATACTTATGGTGGACTGCCGATCTCTTATCATCTCTTACGATGTCTTCTCATCTCTCTAGAGGAGAAGGGCTGCTAAAGACGACACTGGACTTGTTCCACCAGGCAGAGGTGAGGCCAGCTCTCCATCATAGCGGCTGTGTTAATTGGACCCGTCCTCAGGTGTCGTTAAGAATGTTGCCAAATGTGTTGTGAAATCAATATGTTATTAGCTGAAGAGATGAGGCTCATCGTTTATCTAAGGTGATGGTAGGACCTGGGTCTTCAGGGACCTCTTTAGCGTGTCCCAGGGCTGACTGTTTGCTGTGTGGTGGTGTTTTAATGGCTGTGAGTGTGTGTCTGTGTGTGTGTTTGTGTGTGTGTGTGGAGGGGTGGGGGGTGTGCTTGTGTGGGCGTGCTGATGGGGTGTAATAGAGTTAGTCCCAAATACCCTGTTTCCATGTTAATCAGCAAAGCATTGGCCACTGCAGCACTACAGATGAAATGTCATGGTAGCGTACACCCCCCCCTCCCCCCCCCCCCCCCCCCCCCTTACATGTCTTTAATGAACACAAAATCTCATTTGTTGGTCACACTTTACTTCATAGCGTGTGTTTCATTTCATGTATTAATGGAGCAATCACTATGCAGCGATCTCTGCCCTCCGAGCACAATTTGCTTAATACTATCAGGAACCCAGGGTTCTTAAGCCCAGGGAAATTGTATGGTTTTGTGTTATCTCAAATGTAATCACTGAGATTACTCACACTATTTGCCCCGGTGTAAGGCAGAAGGAGGAATTCAAGGCACGTTTGCACAGAAAGTTGTCCCACCGTTGAACTTTATTTTGCCGTTGCCTTTCACTGTTTTAAACTCACAGCTCAGCCCTATATTATGTGTATGACTTACGATGTGTCAGTTTCGTAGGCGGTGGTTTATAATAGCGTGAGTTAAACAGCATGTGTTCCCCCCCTCTCTCCACAGATGCTCTCTGAGCAGGGACTCCAGTTGTGTTCGCACCTGCACACATTCTCTACACAGGTAGGAAAAGAAACTGGACTGACAGAAAAAAATGAATCTAGTTTCTTCTCTATTATTTTGCTCCTCCATCGTGGCGCAATACACCAAATCTCATTCTTTCTTTCTCTCTTTCTCTCTCTCTTTCTCTCTTTCTGATTCTGGGGTATAATTAAATGTCTCCCCCTTGACGGCCGATAATGACGGCCATCCATCTCTGAAGGGAGAGTGGAAATGGTGCTATCGGAGCTGGGTGACCCTGCTTGAGCGGGGACACGGAAGGCTAATAATGCTTAATCACAGTGTGCGGAACCTCAGAGCCTCTCTTGTTTGATTAATAACTTCAAACAAACAAACTCTGCCAGGGCAGTTGCCACAGAACACTCGTTAACCCTTACTGTGTGTTTTCAGAACCAGGGTATTGATCTCAAAGCACATCCATTAAAAAATAGCCTTTTGAAGATTATTACTCTTAATGCCTCTTCCTGTGATTATAACCAATAGCTAACGTTGCTTACATTCATGTAATCACAGTTATCAGCCTTAAGAGCAAAAGACTACATAGAATGTGTACTCGTTCTGATAACTGTGCAGAGAGGAATTCCAGAGGCGGAGGGGGAAAGTAAGGGGGGCCCCTGTGGAACTTAACTCTTAATCTTGTATGTTGGCCTCAGCTGTTGGATGAGGAAAAAGGCATGATCCTGTCTGAGACGGAGAAGCTTGCAGCCTTGTGTCAACAGCTCCAGATGGGGGCAAAGACTCCTGTCCAGGGGAAGAGTGCCACCTTTCAGAAGGTATCATTTTTACACTTGCACCCTTTCAGATGCTCTAATCCTGTTGCCTTTGTAATCTGATGCTAACAATACTGAGAACATGGATATACCAGTAAAGTATATGCCATCTGAAAACTCAGCTGTCACTTGTTCTGCAAAAGTCCCTCAACTAAACATCTTTTGGGACCATGGGGCCGAGTACAAATTTAGGATTTCAGAAGCCACCTTCCTCCTGAAATGGGTAACAATAAGCCACATCCTCCCCATGCTAAAGTCTAATTACTGAACCTGCACCCTCAGCCCATAGCCCATCTGTTCTTAGACATGGATTTGATGAGCTAACAGACTGAGCCACAGAACAGACTGCTGAATATGGTGCAGTGGAAGCTCTTTGGGCCTGCATGGGGACTGACCTATTTTTGCCAATCCATCTTGTTAGCATAAAAACCGTGGTACTTTAATAATGCTGATGCAATGAAAGGGGTTTGACTAAAGTATTAAGCATTCCCACTTAGCCTGAGCTACAGCATGTATTTAAGTACATAAATGCACAGTTAAAAGACTGTGTTGTTATGTTGTGCATTTTACTGTAAGTCATTTTTTTTCTTTTTCAAATTCCTTTGTTGATTCCTATGGAAGGTCAGGTTGCTCTGTGTGCATCATTAAGCTGGGCAGGCAGTCAGAAGTCACCATCAATGTTTCCATGTGGGAAATATCAAAGACTCTGGCTCAGATGTCTAGAAGCTCCCCAGTTGCTGTGCTTTTTTTGATGTGTGAAGTACCACAACTTCACCCTGAACATTTGTCAAAATGTCAAAATATTTTCCTTCTCCTTTCAGGTGGAATCATCGATACAAAACACCAAAGGCGTTATGACTGTGGTGGTCTTCCTTTTGCCAGTCTGTAATAAGCTCTTAAGAAAGGTAGGAGATCAGAACAGGGTAGAACCGCACCTTCGCAATCATTTATGAGGTAACATCTATGTCCTGCTAGTGAATCAATGCAGTGTCTACTCAAGACGGCTAATAATATAGAACTAACTGGATTGTTATTGTTTCAGCAATAGCAGAATTGCATTCATTTCTTCTACCCTCTGATACCAGAGCCATGCAAACCAGTAAAGATTTCTAAAAATTCTGTTAGAATTACTGTTAAAATTCTGTGATCCCAATGAGATGTTTTTTTTTTCTCCTGTCATGATCTTACTTCTCTCTCTCTCTTCCCTCCATCTGTAGTCCAAGTCAGAGAGGAGCAGCCTGGACTCACCACAGAACTGGAGAGACAAGCAGCTGCCCACGCTGGTCAGGGAGGACGCGGTCAACGGCAAGAGCAGCAACGGCTTCGGGGTGAAGTCCCTGGAGCAGCACATGGCCAGCCTCACCTTCCTGGAGAGCAAATAGCCCCTGTGAAACACCCAATCCGACAACAAACACACACACACACACACTGCTCCACTTTATGACGCCACACCCCTGACGAGTCCTTTTCACAAGACCTTCTGGAGCAACTGTCTTACTGGCTAGACAGGAGGGCAATGCATACACACACACACACCAGATTGCAGTGCACTTGCTCACGTCGTGCCTCCTGCTGTAGTGACATTCATTTGCTTTGTGGTGCGCAGAACTCCATGGCCTGTTTGCCTCATTTAAAAAAAAAAAACACACACACAGAAAACATCATTCAGTCTGTGCATGTCTTTCTGTAAAAGCAAGCCTCTTGTTTACTGTGTTGTCATGCAAAAAAAAAAAAGGTGTACTTTCAACCTCATAGGTGTGACTATGCTTCTCATCATGACAACTTTGCTTAAAAAAAAGGTCCCTGTGCGGCAATGCAAATGAGAGCAGCCCTCGAGACATTTTAGACACACACTAATTTATCTGCCTCACCGTTGCCAAATATGTATATTAAATTGGTCAATCATCAGTCAGTGCACTTGGCTTACTAATAGTCTATAAATGTAACTCCCCGTGCTTCCCAACAGCTAAATGGGGAATGATTTTGAATAATTGCCTTTTAAATGTCTGGTCATCAGAGTACGATTAAAAAAATATATCTTTTCCAAAAAAAAAAATTCTGAAGGATGTGTATCTTTGCCACAACAGTACGTTGACCGTGTTTCATTGCTGGGACACCAGTCCCTTTTAAATGTACTCGTTATATGGATTCCCAGAACGGACTGCCATGTAGACCACTGTGATGCATATTGTTGTTGTACTTGAAACATAAAAAGATGTGGAAATAATGCTAAATGGTTAGAATGAAGACAGGAAAAAAGCTTTAGAGTTGATAATGTGTGCAGCTATGAAACTGAGTAAACCTCTCAGATGAAAAGTGCTAGTTTTGGACCATCAATCCTTTTGACAGTTTGAATGATTGCTAAGCCAACAGAAGAAAAAAAATCTAAATATATACCTTATTTTTCTTAAAGTATGGATGATTGTCATTTATTTATGTATTCTCACCAACAAAAAAATAAATATTCTGCTGTACAATGTTGCCTGTCTTGGATGAGCCAAGAAATGAATGTAAGTCTGAACGTAACAACCACTTTTAGTAAGCACAAGCTTTTTATCAATCACACAATTTAAAGAACTCATAAAGAAAAAAGGTCTGGACAAGCAACATCATGCCCAAGCTTTCTGTACATGGCATCTTGATCCGTTCCCAATTTTGACCTCTTGGGACCCCCAAGATGCTGGTCTTCTTCAGTGAGGGCGTCAGTGGTCTCAGTGATCATCATTCTTTACGGTCGCCCACATTATAGGGGTTAGAAGTACCCCAGTAAACTGGCTGGCCATTGGCCCTACTATCCCCTCCTCAGCATGGCTCTGGCTGCTGATTGGCTCGTTTAGAGACGACCTCTTCATATTGCGCCCTGCTCAGCAGACCCTCTGTCACGCTTTTGCTCTCCTCGAATTTTGGGAGGATTACGGCGATGTAGCCTTCCGTGGAGGGCTGTTGGAATTCACAGAGAGGCACTATTATTGATGCTGAAATACCAAGTGACCGAAGTTAAAAAAAATAAATGGTTCCGCACTCAGTTTGACAGCATCACGATGTTTCAAACGGCACTCAGTTTGACAGCATTACGATGTTTCAGACGGCACTCTAAAACATATATTGAAAAGATGCAATCACCTTTTGCAGCAGGAGGTCGGGCCTTTTCAGAATGTCTTCATTCACTTCTACGAGCCGGCCCCTGATGCAGCTGTCAAGAGGAGCACATTCATTTCAGAGTACATCAGTTACCTCGGGGTATGGTTTAATGGTTAATGGTTTTTTTTTTTAAAATAAAGCTACACGTGCATCAACCTAGAGTAGTAATCAACTGAAGACTGCATGTGGGGAAAGGACTGGCTCCATCCTTACCTGAAAATGGTATACTCAACTCCGTCTGTGCATGTGATTCTACAAAGTGGGGCATATTCTGTGAGAAACTGGCCTCCCTGAAAGAAGGAAAAAGCAGAACTATAAATGTAAGATTTTGAGGCCCATAGCCGCAAGAATTACATGTTCCTCTTCTAAACGCATCAAGGGATGCTTGGGATAAACTGAGATCAAGCTTTGAGCAAAAGAATTACATTTTCATTCCTAATGCAAAGCAGTTGACAGACTCACTCGCTTTGACTTTCCAGACACTTTATTACTCAATCGGCTGCAGCCAGCACTGATCTGATAGTTGATGCTTTTGATTGAGCGTCCATTCTGAAGGATAGGGTGCGTCTCAGCAAGGGTGATCACACAAATTCTGTGAAAACAAATGCAGCCAATGAAACAAATGCAATCTCAAAACATCTATGTGGCCACACAAAGCTTACAGAGAACATTGTTGCTATTTGACACACACACACACACACACACACACACACACACACACACACACACACACACACACACACACACGCTGCAAATTCATTAAAATAAACAAACCATAGACTGCAACAATTTACCCACGCTTTATGTAACCTACAATGTGCCAGTTTGCGCACTTTAACAGAAAACTATTTGATAAAAGCAGTGCTAAAGTTTCACATCATCCAATTCGGATCACTCGTGCCTCCGGTCCTTTATATACCTGTTCGAGTGCTGTAAAACGCATTGGTCCTCACATGCTTTTCCTTTAAGATCTGAAAGGGGAACAAATGTGACAGTAAAAAGAATGTTAGCAAATACTCACAAACATTTTAAAATACAATTACATCTACACATGTCACATAATAGATTAACAAATAAGTATATCACCTTAAGATGTTTGACACACGGTACTAACATTGTACAATCACAAACAGCCGATTAACTCATATCTCAAACCATTACATAGGCTACCAATAGCCTGAGGTTACCTGTTCTGTACCAGCGTGTGTAATATCGGTCAATCACAGAAGGTGCCTCTTTATGTTCTGATATTTCCATTTTGCAAAGTGTACCGATCGAGGTCGACCAGCAAAATAAATTTCTGAGAAAATTAGAGCTATTAGAGCGACGATTAAACTAAACCTCGCAATTGTACGGCTTCCGTAATAAACTCAAAACACATTTACAACATCGACAACTCGAATCGAGTTTCTCCCTCGTGATTTCAGAAGTTACTTTTAGATGAATGGCTCTGTACTGCCATCTATCGAAACGGAGTAAATATGTGCAGACTTCTTCATTGACTAACATATGATCCACAGACAGAACTTTATTACAGTGCATGAAATGCCCTGTATTGTTATTCCTAGGCTTCTTCTTCTTCTTCTTCTTCTTCTTCTTCTTCTTCTTCTTGTTACCTTTTTCTGCGATTAATTCAGCCCGAACCGCTTAACGTAGAAACTTCATTCAAACTTTGTCGCGTAGGTCTTGTAAAGGACACTTATGCTATGCATTTTTCACTTTTCTAAACTTTATACTTTTTAAGTTATTAAAGAAAAACGAATCTAAATTTTCCCATTGACTTACATTGGGCCATTATGATAATATCATAATAGGGTAATTAAACTGGCTTGCACCTGTGCTTCACTGACACCTGCGGCAAGCCTCCAAGGGTCCTCTTCTCTCTGTACCTCTCCATGCAACTGTATAACTAGGAATATTAATAGACACCTTCCATACTGTACTTTTTTTCTCTCTCTCCTTCTTTCTCTCCATCACTCTCACTCTACTTTCTCTCACACTCCATCTCTCTGCTTCACTCTTTTTTTCTCCTTCTTTCAATATTTTCACTCTCTCTTTACTGTCTTTATCCAGAGCAACTCTTGTTCACTCTTCTTTCCTTACTTTATTTCTTCCTCTCTTCTTTCCTTTCTTCTTTCCTTCTTTCTACTCTTCTTTACTTTCTTCTTTCCTTCTTCCACTCTTCTTTCCTTTCTTCTTCCCTTCTTCCACTCTTCTTACCTTTTTCTTTTCTTCTTTCCTTCTTTCACTCTTCTTTCTTTTCTTCTTATCGTCTTCGGCTCTTTTCCCTTCTTCCACTCTTCTTCTCTTTCTTCACTCTTCTTTCCTTTCTTCTTTCCTTCTTCCACTCTAATTTCCTTTCTTCACTCTTCTTTCCTTTCTTCTTCCCTTCTTCCACTCTTCTTTCTTTCTTCCACTCTTCTTTCCTTTCTTCACTTTTCTTTCCTTTCTTCTTTCCTTCTTCCACTCTTCTTTCCTTCTTTTACTGTTCTTTCCTTTCTTCCTTCCTTCTTTCACTTTTCTTTTCTTTGATTCGTTCTTTCTTAACTTTTGCATTTCATGCACTGGTATTTCCTTCAGGAAATGCATTTTCTAGTTATTATTACAGTGCATGAAATGCCCTGTATTGTTATTCCTAGGCTTCTTCTTCTTCTTCTTCTTCTTCTTCTTATTCTTGTTACCTTTTTCTGCGATTAATTCAGCCCGAACCGCTTAACGTAGAAACTTCATTCAAACTTTGTCGCGTAGGTCTTGTAAAGGACACTTATGCTATGTATTTTTCACTTTTCTAAACTTTATACTTTTTAAGATATTAAATAAAAACGAATCGAAATTTTCCCATTAACTTACATTGGGCCATTATGACATCATAATAGGGTCTTTATACTGGCTTGCACCTGTGCTTCACTGACAGCTGCGCCAAATCAAAGGAACCTCTTCTCTGTCCCTCTCAATTTAACTGTAACTAGGAACATTAAGACACCTTCCATTCTCTACTTTTTTTCTCTCCATCTCTCCATCTTTCTCTCTATCCCTCTCAGTCTACTTTCTCTCACACTCAATCTCTCTTCTTCACTCCATTTTTATCTCCTTTTTTCAATATTTTCACTCTCTTTTTCTCTTTCACTCTTCTTTCCTTCTTCCACTCATCTTTCCTTCTTCCACTCTTCTTTCCTTCTTTCACTTTTCTTTCCTTTCTTCACTCTCCTTTCTTCTTTCCTTCTTTCACTCTTCTTTCCTTTTCTTCTTTCCTTCTTCAACTATTATTTCCTTCTTTCACTCTTCTTTCCTTTCTTCACTCTTCTTTCTTTTCTTCTTCCACTCTTCTTTCCTTCATCCTCTCTTCTCTCCTTTCTTCACTCTTCTATCCTTTCTTCTTTCCTTCTTCCACTCTTCTTTCCTTTCTTCTTTCCTTCTTTCACTCTTCTTTCTTTTCTTCTTCCTTTCCTAAGTTTTGCATTTCATGCACTGGTATTTCCTTCAGGAAATGCATTTTCTAGTTATTATTATTAGTAGTAGGCTAGTAGTAGTTCTACTTCCACAAATAAATGGGACATACGTTTCGTGACTTTCGTAGAAAGTTTCAATTTTCTGGGATTAACTCTGCTGCTGCACGAGACACTAAGCTGGAAACATCACACCGACAAAACTGCTAACAAAATTTCTCGTACACTAATGAACCGTATGAAAACTGTTTTTACCAGGTTCCACTTTAATAACTATGTACAATGCTCTAATAGTTCCGCATCTGCATTTCGGTGTACTATTATGGGGTCTCAATCCGGCACGTCTGGTACATCTACAGAAACGAGCTATGAGGATCATCACCAAAAGCAAATATAATGAGCATACTGAGCCAATTTTCATACGGTTAAATCAATTAAAATGAGATGATATCTACATAATACAGTGCCTGAAATTCTACCACAAGTTCTTAAACAATAACCTCCCTGCTTATTTCCTGAACATGTTCACTCAAAATGCATCCTGTCATAACTATAAAACAAGGCACCATCTTAGACTTTACACCCCTTTTTGCAGGACTGCTGCCTACAAACATTGTATCAGACATTATATTCCATATTTACTGACACACTTAGACACATGCATGACAGACAAACTCACTACACATAGCCTTGAAGGATTAACCCGGTATTCAAAAGCCCACCTCATTTCCAAATATTCTGCCAGCTGTACAACAGAACATTGCTATGTTTGCAACTAAGCTATTTTTATTTGTAATATTATTAATTTATTTTAATTTATTTTAATAGCAATTAACTACTCTGGGTGGATCCTATGATAGCGGCACAATATGTAGCCTTATAGGATTCTCCCGACAGCATCATATACTTTTCTATACACTGTTCTAATTTCTTTGTTTATTTTATGTATCTAATTTATTGTATGTTATTCCATCCATAAAATTGTACTTATATTATTGCTGTCAAATAAACAGTTCTGAGTTCTGAGTTCTATCGACTAGACGGCATATTATTAATATACATGTGCTATTTGAATGAGTCATTCAGGAAAAGCACAAAAATGTAACATTTCGGGTAGCACTTTCCTATTATTCCTAAAATCAACCACGCTACACACATTTGATCCGAGAGGCACGACACGAGTTTGGTGCACATTTCTGTGTCATGACTAAAAGTTACGTTTTGGATGTTTTGTACTGTAACTATTACGACCTCCTCTCCTCTCCTCACAACATATTAACGCGTATGTTTGTCGTCTGTCTCCCGTTATTTTCACACAAGTATGAATTCAGTACATTTGCTGAAAATCTGAGAACATTGTCTGCGGAACTCTAGAAGTCTAGCATCGTTTCCGGCATACAGCACTTCTGTTACACAAGAGATATATCCAAGATGGCGCCGCCCGTCATACAAACATGCCATGTCGCATGTTGTCCAAATCGTAGTCCTAATGTTGTATCTTGGAGTAAAAGAGGCCTGATTGCCTTCGGGACATGCCATTCAGTGGCCCTGTATGATCCTCTGGCAAGTAGTCCCTTAGTTTGTCTAATTGTTTTTTAATCTTGTAATATCTGACTTTTACGCCGGCTCGTTCTGTAAGATGGCGTCCTACGTCAAACTGTCAAGTTAATATCTAAGTAAAAACCTTGATAGATAGATTTACTGTAGGCCTACATTATTCTATAGCCCAGCTGTTAGAAACCTTTTCTCTTTACTAGATTCTTGGCTCTTGCTTACTGCTAGGCTGTGGGGTAAATAGTTGGCTAACCTGTTCGCATGAGCTGAAGTATAACTTAGGTATCATGACGTGAATGGATGGTAGAATCAAGGAGCGTTGTCATAGAAAATGATCTGCCATTCATTCTGTCCTTAATCACGCTTATGGTTTTATCAGGAGCGAACTGCAGTTGCCATTCTGAACGGACACACTTCTCGGGTGAATGCTGTCCAGTGGGTGCACAGAGAGGACTGTGGTGAGTTACCATGTCAGGTCATGTATGCTTCGCTCCGAACCCGCACTGACCCTAACTTCTTTCAACGTAATGATAATATTCCACTGCAGGTCCCGAAACAGAGTTGGTGTCAGGAGGCTCAGATAATAGCGTGATCGTGTGGACGAATGTGGACGGGCAGGTGCGTACTATACAGGATAACACAGATACATTTAAGTGATACAAAAAAGTTATGGAGAGATGAAATTAATGTTATCTGACATGATCATTTAGTATATGCATCACTAGAGATGAGGTTTGGGCCTAAACCCACAATCATTGTACAATAGGCAAATGAATTTGAGTTATGCTGCCTTTGTAGAATACTTTCTTTAAAAACTATTTCTTATCTAAAATCTAGTCAGTTTGAGCTATGAATAAATCAATGAATCAACCATTACTGCAGTGGATGATGGCTAGGCTAAGGTTCTTGGTTCCTTGTGTATATCTGCCTGTGTATAGTACCCATCCTCAGAAAAATGTATTGGACACACTGGTCCAGTTTGTGCTGTGGATGCTGTACCCCTGGATACCTCCCAGTTGCTCATCGTCTCTACAGCTTCAGACTCCACAGTGAAGCTATGGCTTCGAGGTGATGGTGGTAAAGGTAAGCTCCAATCCACAGGGACCAGAGCATTACAAAAACAAAACATCCTCAGAGAAATTACATGATATGTGGGGTATCTAATGTTATGTCTGCGAATCAAAGAACGGCTAAGTATCTGACCAATGCGTATTGTGGCGACAGTAGATAGGAAGAAAGACATGGCCGTGCTGTAAAGTTGTACATTTTGTTCAGTAAGGTTTTATTTTTGCTCACAATCAGACAAGAACAACCAGGGGAAGAACCAACAATGAGGAGAACTTGAGTTGAGAGGAACAGCCTACATAACGGCTATGTTAAATTTACTGACTAGCCTGACACCTACTGGATAGTTTTGGTATTAGTAATGTAAATGCCTGAGTTCTTGCCATTGATAGTTTTGTCTGCGGTGAGTGTGACGTTCATATGGTGTCATGTTTGATGTATTATCTGTCACCTGATTACATATTTATTATTTTGTTTCATGTTTTGAGATTAATAAAAACAGACGTATGTGTGGTTTGGGCCGACATGTTTTATTCTCTATGGATCATTACTTGCACGGAATTACTTGTGTGTAATGCTACCTTCACAAAGACATAAAGCTACGTTTTTAATGTATGAGCACTACATTTCCCCACACTTCATAGTGAACAGACATTCAAGACAGCAGACTGCTTTTTAGACTGCCATTTTGAAATATTGCGATTATGCTGGAAACACTGTCTTTTTAATTGCTGAAACAGGGGGAGGAAGTGAGTGATTTTGCATGACAGTTTTGGGAAAACCGAGAGACGTCCTCAGGGTTGGTCCTCTGATCTGTGCAGACAGACACATGTGCCGTTGTGTTCATCCTTCCCCTGGGTGTCTGGGAACAAAGCAACAACCCTTGACAGATGTCATCATCAGTTCACGTTTGAAATGCACAGTAAATTCGCCAGTTTCGACAAGCAATTAAGATGGGGGGGGGGGGGGGGGGGGTGGTACAGGGACCAGTTCATTGTTTGTCAGAGCAACTCCTTATTAATTGTCAGATATAGTTTGACTTAATTGTGCCTTAGACTAATTCCTGTGTGTGTCTGTGTTTGTGTGTGTTTGTGTGTGTGTGTGTGTGTGTGTGTGTGTGTGTGTGTGTTTGTGTGATGTTCTCCTCTTCCTAAGTGGAATGCCTGCAGACGCTATCTTTCGGGAGTGGCTTCATGATGGATGTCTCCTTGGCACTGTTGCCAGGCAGCGGAGGTAAGCCGTGGACGACTACATGCTATATTTCTTTCTCTCCCTCCCTCCCGCTCTCTCTCTCTCCCTCCCTTTCTCTCTCTTTCTCCCTCTCTCTCCCTCCATTTCTCTCTCTCTCCCTCCCTGATCACCTCATCAATCTGCATTGCCACTGCTTGCCTCTCTGTAAACGACAGAACGTCATGTTGGAGAAACATCTGCTCCCCACCTTAGTGTGTTACTGTGTGACTCCGAACGTGCCCTTAGTGTCTGCTCTCTGAGTGATGCACTGGGATCACATCTGGCAGCAGCATTTCATTCCAGTCTTGCATAAGAGGACCTTTTCGAATAGGATCATGTACCAAACCTAATATGTTATTCATGTACCAATCTGAAGATGAGGCATAGACTGGCAAATGTGATATATATTTATACTATTTAAACAAAGTATATGGCATGCAATATACAGCACATGCCTTTTTTATACCTTGTAGTTAGGTAGTAGGTGTGGTGGTAGCAGAATAAGTTAAAATTGTGGTAGTAGTAAAGGTAAGATGGTAACAAAGAATGTAATTACCCAAAGGAAAGCTTGACCGGCGTTGGGGGGTTATTGGATTTGGAACAGATAATAATAATGAAGACAAGAAAAATGTCAGAATGAGGAACTGAGGTTTTTGATTGCAGTACCCATTCTGGCCTGCGGGGGAGACGACAGCAAGGTTCACATTTATATCCGGCATAATGAACAGGTAAGAGGACCTTATTAACCGTGATGGTGTATGCACTGTAAGCTTGGTGAGTGCGGTGTCAGGTGAGTGCGGTGTCATTTTTAAGTGCTTAAATACTGCTTGTTGTTGTTTTTGCTGAGCAGTTCCAGAGAGTGTTGTCTCTGCAAGGTCACGAGGACTGGATCCGCGGCGTGGAGTGGGCAGCCAGAGGTAGGGCCTGTGTGTGTGTGTGTGTGTGTGTGTCTGTCTGTCTGTCTGTCTGTCTGTCTGTCTGTCTGTCTGTTTTTAGTAGGATAATATTTGACATGTTCATGTACAGTAGATAGACAGCTCTCTGCACATCCCCATAGTGGGACGGCAGTGAAGGTATGAGACTGCAGTGAAGACAGACCCTCTTCCCAGATGGTCATTGCTTCAAGGTCAGTTTAATCCCACAAGTCTGATGAAACGACATGAAGAGCATTAAAACAGGTTTTCTGTAGTACAGGGTACCAAACCACAAACTGGAAGAAACTGAAGAATATGTGCTAAATGCGTAGTCCTCTCAGTGAACCCGCTGGTATAAACGTTAATTTTTTTTTAAACCCTTTCCAGGGTTCAAGCCAACACATTTTATTCTTTTGTGCGATTACTTACTCATAGTGTAACCAAATTATGCTGAAATCGTGAGAACGTTTTTGATGTCATGACACGTCAGAGAAACATCGTGCAAGATTATGCTTCCGCCTCTTTAAATGAACGTCACGTCGTTCCATCAGACTACTATTATTAAACTCGCCCCTCTGCGAATCTGCGTACTGTTAAAGAATTCGAGCAGAAGTCTAGTCCCGACTCGCATCCAATAATAATAACACAATTAAAATGAAAAGGGGTCGCGAACTTTAAGTATAAAAAAAAAGGCACAGCCACCCACCCACCCATCGGTGCTGTGTCTTTGAGTTTGACTGGAGCCTCCCTCCATAATGCATGAAACAGGCTCAGGCTGACAGCCATGAGGAGCCAAGAGGAGCCACAAGCCTCTCTGGCCCGCTGAAATATTGAAGCAGGAGGGGAGAGCGGCGTTTTTAGTGTGTGTCACCCGCTCTTCCCACTCTCCAGCAGCTGAGACTGTCCCGAGGGAGTGTGTGTGCGTCTGTCTGTGTGTGTGTGTGTGTGTGTCTGTGTGTGTGTGTGTGTGTCTGTGTGTGTCTGTCTGTCTTCTCTCTGTCTCTGTCTCTTTTGTGGCTTCTCTCCCCCTATAATTCTGCCTCTACCTCTTCTTTTCCCCTCTCAGGGTGAAGCTTTGGTTTGGGTTTTGTTTGACGTGTTCTGTAACTTATTATTTTCTGACGCTAGAATATTTGCTTTTAATTAAGGAAATGAAGCGGCAGCAGTTTTGGTCGAAAACTAGCAATCTATCTACTGAAAAGATATGCATAAACCTTACAAATACCAACAGCAGCACAAATGGCACTAATAAAATGCTAACTCATGTCTTTTAGGGGTATAGGTAGAGATGTGAGAGTGTGGGGTTTTTATTTATTTATTCATTTTTTACATTTTCATGGGGTGGACCTTGGAAGCCTAACCTAGGAAGCTATTTCAAACAACAGGTTTGTGTATCTGTCCTTCACCTGACCCCATGCCATGAAAATAAATATGAAGATGTTACTAGCAATGGTTGCTTACAAAAACATGCTTCAGAAGTAGCAAATTGTTGCATAGTGTCTCTTTTTAAGTTCAGTTAAATTCTTCAGTTTTGCACTCACTCTCTTCTTTACACCCTCCCTTCCTTCTCCCTCTCTCTCCCTGATTCTTACGTCGTTCTCTCTCTCTCTCTCTCTCTCTCTCTTTGATATATGCAGATGGGGAGCTCCTGTTGGCCAGCTGTGCTCAGGACTGCATGATCCGTCTGTGGAAGCTCTTTGCCAAGGCCCCACCCGAGGAGCACATCGGCCCGGGTGAACCTGCCCTCCGGCTGAAGGAGAACGTCTTTGAAGTGGCACAGAACGGTACTGGAGAGAACAGAAAAACAAAAAGAAATCCTTCTCTGTCAAATTTCTATCAGTTATAAGTCCATTTTGACTGTCAAGTCGAAGGTAAAATGTGCAAAAAATGCTAATGCGGCTAGCGAACAAACCTCTGCCTTCCTCCCTCCCATTCTCTGCTCTGTCTGACCCTGTCACTAGTGTTCTCATTTTTGATTGACATGATGATGGTCCTTCACTGATACTGAACTTGTGATTAGTGAGACAGGGGAATATCTCTGAAATTCTGCCCAGGCTGCTCACTGAGATACGGCTTACAGAAGCCCTTGGGGACCCTAAGTCCAAGATATTCTTTTAAGCTCATAAAAAAAAAAAAAAAGAACTGCATTTAAAAAAAATCAAATCTCTTCTTAGATTCCATAACACTGAATGTCTGTGTGGTTTTAATGATGTTTATTTTTTAATTTTTTTTGAGCTGGTTTGTGTGTTTTCAGCTCTGATATTTATTAATTCTCTTTAATCACAGGCACTTCCTCAGTCTTTGCCATGTCTCTGGAGACCGTGCTGGCTGGCCATGAGAACTGGGTGTATGGTGTTCACTGGCATCCATCATACATCAAAGGTAAGGCTCTTTACTCTCACATCAGTGGGTTTTAGATTAGCATTGTTGTGTGGTTGGTGTCTCTTTGTAGATTCTTCGCTTTAAGGTTATGTGGTGTCCTATTTTCCAGACATTTTCACATGACTCAAAAATAAAAACCTTGGACAAAATAACTATCGTTTTGAAAATGTTTATGTAAAGCACTTTGAATTACTTTTGTGTATGGAATGTGCTCCACAAATAAACCTGGTTCATATTGCCCACTGATGGCTTATGACAGAGTTCAAACCAGCTGTCCAATTTTTGCTCTGCCTTTAGAAACACCTGAAGTGTGTCTCTTTGTCTCCCCCTGCAGATGGGAAAGTGCAACAGCCACTGAGCCTGCTCTCAGCCTCCATGGACAAGACCATGATCCTTTGGGGCCCAGAGGAGGACTCGGGGGTGTGGGTAGAGCAGGTGAGACTGGCCTCACTACAGTTCTAGTATTGACTTTAAAGCAGATGGTCGTGACTGTGTATTATTGTACCGCTACACTGTTCCTTAAGAAAGGGTTTTCAGAGGGAGCATCAGTAAAGGACAGAAGCTCTGGAATTGCACTTGGACTGATTTGGCATGACTGTGAATAAAGTGTGGAGAATCAAATTCAGATTAGGGCCAAATTGCTGATTTAGATTTTTTACTTTGTGGGAGTATGCTCTCTGTCAGTTTCAGTAAAAGTCAGTGATCACTGCTGACTTAAACAGTGAGGGTAAAGGAAGGACAAAGCATTGGGTAACGGCCCGCTGGGTACACCACCCTGGCCCTCTCGTCCTCCAGACCACCTCTGCACTTTCTCTATCACCATAGTAATGTAGCATCAGCCTGAGTGCCCGCGGAACCCTCGCCAGCTTCTCCGCTAGATTCCCCAATTTCTCGACCATTTAGGCATAAGAACATCTGTCACACTCTCCACCCCCACCTCATACACACACACACACTCTCTCTCTCGCTCTCTCGCTCACACACACACACACACACACACGCACACACACACACGCACACACACACACACACTGCCCTTCTCTCATTTTCTCACTGAAACTCAAATGGAGTGTGGAATTTTGTTTTGCTTTATTCCCATCTGCCACTGTGTATGTTGAGCCACAGACAGGCAAATTCCTAATGAAACGGGTGAAGGTGTTTGTACCTGAGGTTACCCCATCCCTCTCCCTCTCCCCACCCCCCCTTTGCCTAGTGTCAACCTCAAAGGCCCCGCCGCCTCTCACCTGCTGACGATAAGCCCTTTTCCCCCTCCTCTTCTTCTTTTTCACTGGCACAGTGACAGGAGATAACAGGCCTGGCTTCAACAGCTGATCAATAGGAGTGTCTTCCTTTTGATCTTTTCTGCATACAAGCGCCACTATTTTTTTTCTTCTAGTTTTTGCATTGCTTCCCCCCCTTTCACCCTGCCAACAGAAGGGGGTTCCTGTTTCTGAGTGGCACCTAGTTGCTAACCAGGCCTGTGCCGCAGTAGTTGGCTGACTTGCATGCTGCTTCTTTTGATGGAGGGGTGGGGGTTCCACTAATGCTGTGTTTCATGTCACGAGCTCCAAAAGGAGAAAGATGTAGAATCAGTTGTGGGCCCTTTTTTGTAGTTCAGGTGGATAAGGTGTGTGAGAGTGTGTGTGTGTGAGAGCGTGAGAGTGTGTGTGTGTGTGTGTGTGTGTGTTTTGTTTTTTCTTTCCGTCTTTACACACAACCTCCGTGAGTCTCCACGGGAGTAGTCCTCTCTCTCTGACACTAGGCCCTGCCTACAAAGTCAAAGTCAAAGTGTCAAAGTGTGTTTATTATTGCATATACCAAATTGCTTCAGCACAGCAAAATTCTTACGACTTGGCAAGCATCATTCATCTACGCAGTAGACATCATACATATAACATATACCAAAAAGTTACATAAAACTCTATAACACTATGACAATAAAACATATAAAATATAACCTTAACATACAACAATAAGAACAACATATCGCTCTATAACATATAACATATAACATTAACATTCAGCAATGAAGAGTACAGTAGAAGGGCTAGCAGCAGTTTCAGTGTGAATTGAGGCATGTTAAGAATAAGTTAAAAAGTTTTTAAATTTGTGCAAATATATCTAGGAAGTGAATTGTATGAGTGGGGGGAGCAGGGAGTAGGTGGAGGTGGCCACTGTTTTGTGGGTCAGTGTTTCTGATTCAAAAGCCTTACAGCCAGGGGGAAAAAGCTGTTTGTGAGTCTGGTAGTCCGTGTTCGGATGCTTGGAAGGAAGCTTGTGTCTGTTCTCACACACACGGACCCACATATCCACCCTTAATTACGTATATCCACTGCCTAACCGATGAGTGGACAGCTGAAGGAAGAGGGAGATCTGAACCACACGAAAGAGTATTATGGAACTTGACTGCACGCTCTGTTTGAGGCGTCTCGAAGCCAAGGGGTGGTGCATGGTAAAGGATCAAATACGTTCCTTAGAAACTACCGTTTGTCATGTCAGATTTGTAAAAATCGTACCCTTATCGGCAGACATGTAGTAAATGCCCTTGGCTCATATGTAAAGACAACTGTATAGAAAGCCCAGTGGAGATCCCCATCCCCACAGCCAGTGACTAAGACAAGACCGAACCGCAAATGACCAACATCTCTGTTGGCTAATTATCACAATTTAACAAGGAGCCCTTTCTCCACGATGATTAGTGTAATTGGTCAAATTTGCCGCAAAGCTGGCTAGCAGTGGGGTGGCCCGGCACACCGCTGTGTTAAACACGTCCCGCTAACGAGCCCCGCTGTCATTTAAAAGCTGCGTGGGCGCCGCATGGGCCGTCAGGGTGCTGGGGGGCGGGGGTGTTGGACAAAGGGTGGCCTGACCCGAAGGAGTCTACCCTCCTGCCTGCCACCAGCTCATGGTTGATGGTCCTGGAGCTAAATGCTCAGGTACTAATTATGCCATAAAGAGGGTATATCAGCTAGAGACTGGTACTTTGCCAAAATGAGAAGTGACTGTCTACCTGGAGCTTTATGCTTTCCTCTATGATGGCAGTAGTTGGCGATAGAAAAAAAAAAGATTTAGTGTAATCCCTGATGACCTTTCCGTTCCTTTCTGATATCTGAGAAATTAATTCATGAAAAAGTGATCAGATGTACATGTTCTTGCTAAAGAAAGGAATGAAACGGTACAGCAAATGATTTTGTGACTGCAACGTCGCTCTAGTCAGGTTTCAGTATGCTCAGACGAACACGAGCATATTGGTTTTCAGGATGCCTTTTTGGTATGAGAGAACTCAATTGTTTTTTTCTTCGACTGCCAGTTGTTCCCCCGTCACGCACAGTCTGGCCTCGAAGATCACACCTCATTCTTCGCTTGTCTCCCGACATCGCTTAGCGTCGTAAAAAATATGTCTGCCATCCCCTTCCTCCCTGAGCTCCTCCACATTGAACAGGTAGACACATTTCCCACAACAGATCCATATTGCTGTTTTTATTTATTTCTCTGATTAGTTTAGTTTCTCTCTCTCTTCTCTAAGCCTTTTTATAAACATGACTGATTATGTAGTTACGACTGTGAGAGTTTGGAGCGCGATTTACTATCACCATTGTGGACAGGAATTCAAAATCAATCTGCTTTATGTTGCGTCACTCTCTCTCGGACTAGGTGGAAGAGCTGGGGACCATTTGAAGCCATAGGCAGGCTTTATTGTGTGGTCATTAGTTCCGCCTTATCGACGCTTTTAGGATAGGGGATGGGGGAACGAAGCTTTGAAGGGCATCCTCAGCATGCATTCACACAGCAAGACAAACAGCTACGAGATCAGCAGTCGGAGCTGTGGCCGTTGAAAACCCATTACGAGGTTATTAAACAAATGTGTGCTTTCTCCCAAAGTGGCCAATTGGCTTGAGTCTGCTCAGGGTTTCAATTCAGTGGTTTTCTATCAACACCAAGGTCATTGGCTTGATTACCTGAGTCTACAAGTTCAGTGTGAAGGCTTGCCTTTGCGGTCCTTCATGGAATGTTTAATAGATCTTCACTTAAGGACCGAACCCAAACATGGCAGTGTGAAGACATGTAACTGTTTCAAACACATACCCAGCTGTCTCATACAAGGCTGGAGATTTTTTGATGGATCTTTTACTGGGAAGGGCCATTTTCCTTCGAGGCAAGGTCTGTGGGTTTTTCAATCACTATTTTGTCATGAGTGCAAAACCCAGGGTCCTGAAGTGTATGAGCAAACTGCCATTATTCACATCTACTCTGCCTGAAGCCTAAGCTTTACTGCTGACAGGTCAAGGGTAGCAATCTCAAATGGCTCGTGTCAGACTACAGGGAACCAGGGCAAGTCCCACTGTGTGGTAGGGCAATTAACAATGGGATTGTTACGCAGAAATGGTATTACTTACAGGGTGATCATTAAGCAAGGTTTAAATCAGTTTTAATGGTTCTTACGTGGCAGGTTTTTACGTTGGTAATTGCTTACTGGCAGGTTTCTTTGAGTGTTTTGATTCTTTTTGGTGTAGGCCTGTTTCAAATCTCATGGAGACATTCCATTAAAATGGATTTTGTGCTATTGCACTGCCTACGGTAATGTAATGATGCTGGTTTTAAAATGCAAATCCCACATTTTTAATCTTAGCAGTTTTAATGATGTATGGGGTCCTTATGCGTTTCTTTGGGTCTCCCGTGCTTGTTTCTCAACAAATGATCTCTTGTGGTGTTTTTCCGCACATATATGCCATAAATATGAATCTAAACATGAACTCCAACAGATTAGCCTAGCTCACGCTTCCCTTCGCCGTGCGCTAATGATTGCTAGTGTGCCCCTCAGTCTCAACGAATCAGGTTGTTGTTGTTTTTTTTAAGTCCGTCGTTCGACTCCAGACTTGTTTGGTACCAATCCAGTGCTGTGTTCTCGAGCCCCACCGCTGCCCTTATTTGTTTAATTTGACACAGAGCGCTGCTGCAGTTTTGCCTTCTTTGGGGCGCATTAGTGCGAGCCAGAGTGCAATTTATGCCTCCCTAACAGCCTCCACTTTGCATAATTTCTGCTTTGGCTTGTCTCCCTGATTTATTTTGCGTCTCCTCTGCTCTTTATGGTGCGTGTTTAATAATAGATGGTTAGATGGAGAACAGACGCGCCCGTCGCCTCTGATTTCCAGGATTCACGGTGGCCATTAATTAGATCACTTTCTCTCTCTCCCCCTCTCTCGTGTCTCTTTGTCTCTCTCTCCTCCTGCCTTTATTTCTCTCTCTACCTCCCTCCATCTCCCTGCTCTCTTTTATCTTCATCGTTATTGTAAGGCAGAACTTTACAGATCCCTGAGACTATTTTAGAGCAGCGTTTCTCTCTTTCTCTCTGTGTATCGAGTCTGTTTTAATGGTCGTGACTCTGGCTGTGCTGTGTTATTTGTATGCCCTAATTGCCTGCTCTATATCTCTCACACTCCCTCACTTTCTCTTTCTTTCTGTCTTTCTCTCTCTCTCTCTCTCTCTCTCTCTCTGACACCCAGGTGCGGGTCGGTGAGGTTGGGGGGAATACCCTGGGTTTCTATGGCTGCCAGATGAGTCCGGACGGGTCCATGATCCTGGCACACGCCTTTCATGGAGCGCTCCACCTGTGGCACCGGAATCAGAACCAGGAGGTGAGACACACACAAGCACACACACACACACACACAAGCACACACACACACACACTCACACACTCACACCAGATCTTTCACTCTAGCAGGAATTGCGTTGGCCATTAAATGTATGGTTATGTGTGTGCACAGTTAGTGTGACGCAAATGCCTGTGTGTCTCTGTGTGTCTCTGTGTGTGTCTGTGTGTGTCTGTGTGTGTCTGTGTGTGTCTGTGTGCCACATGATTATGTATACATTTTTATGCCCTATGTTTCTGTTTGAGTAACTCATCTGTCCTGTTTCTCCCTAATTGTGCACGTATGTGTGTGGGTGTCCGTGGACATGTAATGGTATGATTAAGTGCTCTCTGTAAGACTGTTTGGTGTTTTGCCACCAACTGTTGTTTGAGCCTGCTGTTCATATCCTTTGTGCCTGTGTGTGTATCTGTATGTATACAGATCTGGAAAAAATTAAGAGGCCACTTCAAAAGGATCAGTTTCACTGGTTTTACTATTTATTGGTACGTGTTGTTTTGTTTGATTCTATAAACTACTGACAACATTTCTACCAATTTTCAAATAAAAATATTTTCGTTTAGAGCATTCATTTGCAAAAAAATGACAACTGGTCAAAATAACAAAAAAGATGCAGTGTTTTCAGATCTCGAATAATGCAAAGAAAACAAGTTCATATTCATTTTAAAACAACACAATTCTAAGGTTTTAACTTAGAAAAAGGACGTTTTAGGAAAAGTTCAGAAATCAATATTTTGTGGAATAACCTTGATTTCCGAATCACAGCTTTCATGCGTCTTGGCATGCTCTCCACTAGTCTTTCACATTGCCATTGGGTGTGTTTATGCCAAATTCAAGCAGCTCGGCTTTGTTTGATGGCTTGTGACCATCCATCTTCCTCTTGATCACATTCCAGAGGTTTTCAATGGCATTCAGGTCTGGAGATTGGGCTGGCCATGACAGTGTCCTGATCTGCTGGTCCTTCATCCACACCTTCACTGACCTGGCTGTGTGGCCAAATTTAACAGTAGGGGCGAAACACTGTGGTTGGTAAGCCTCTCCAGGTCGCCATCTACCATTACACGACCAGGTGTTGGGGAAAGCTACAAATTGGACTCATCAGAGAAGATGACTTTACTCCAGTTCTCTATTTTTTCCAGAGCTGTACATGCCGCGGCGTGTGTGCTGGTCATGCGCCTGGACATTACGCTTGCCTGCTCTGAGGTAGGGCTGGGCGATATGACGATATATATCGTGAGGACGATAGAAACGTGTCTATCGTGACCTTTCTCCTCTATCGTTTCTATCGTGATAAACTTATTTTTTCACTATTACAGCTAATATACATTTTAATATAATTTCACATCCTAATATAACATTTTGCTTTTCTTATTATGCAAACTCTAAGTTTATACAACTGTAAAAAAAGAATATTAAGATACATTTTAGAGAACGTGGTTTTGCTTTGCATCATACGCTTGCGACATGATTGACGGTGAGAGCCCGCGAAATTTAATTCTGGTTTAAAAAACAAAGTGAATAATGGACGCGCTGCAGGAAGGTGTAACTGTTACCACAGCCGCTGTTATACAATTGGGCATCGACACCCATTGCTAATGACAGCGTCATTACTTTATTGCAGCAGTGAAAATCAAGACATTACAGACGTGCAAATGCTGGGGTGGCCCATTCAAATCAACGGAACTTTTTTGAACATTTTGGAGAGCCGTATAATACGAGTATAATACAAGTGTAGCCATTTATTAGCAGAATCTGTTCCATTTTTCTCAATGATGGTCAAATAGTTGTAGTTTAAGATGCACTATTTCGTTAGTTTAGATTTCTTTTCAGTATTTCAAAAGTGAAGGAGCTGTGGGAGCACAAGAACAGTGAGCATCTAGCAGCGATTATCATAGACATAGCATATGTGTATATGTCTTTGGCGTTTATAGCTTAACTATCTAGATTCTAAGTAGCATGGAGGGTTTTTTTGGTACTCCACGTAGATCATAAACCCTTGAAGATAAAAATGAAATTGGTTGGGAAATGTAAACGCTAATATGCTTTTTATCCAGATAAAACGCAGCTCCATCGTTTACTTGCGTTTGTTTACAGGACCATCTTCACTGTTGCACCAACGGGCTGAAGCGGTCAATGGGGCGTATGTGTAATGGCCAACTTCTTAATTTTCTTATTTTTATACGTGGCCATATAAGAAAATGTTTTTCTCATCATTATTGCTATAGCATATGAACAAACATTGAAAAGAAAGTTTTTTAATTAAATTAAACTTGATTTATCTTCTGAAAGTAGGCCTACATTAAAGAACCACTAAAAGTCACAAGCACTGGACTAAATGTCATGCACTTTGTTTTAATCTTACTATTTAAAGATTCAATGGAAACGTTCAGTACAATCTGCGTAATTGTGGTACAGGTCGTGATGGATCACACTTTTAAGTACACCCCTATCCAGTAAAGCAAGAGGGCATATCGTGATATATATCGCTATCGTGATATAAAATAATCCATATCGTGATATATGTTTTTTTCCATATCGCCCAGCCCTACTCTGAGGGTGTGTGGTTGTTTGTGCATGTTGGTGGTTCGCCTGGTCATCATCGTGTGTGTGTCTGTGTGTGTCTGTGTGTGTCTGTGTGTGTTTGTGTGTGTCCAACAGGCTGAGTGGAGCCCAGCCGTTGTTATCTCCGGCCACTTTAACGCGGTGCAGGACCTCAGCTGGGACCCAGAGGGGGAGTTTGTGCTGAGCGTGGGCTCGGACCAGACCACTCGGCTCTTCACGCCCTGGAAGAGGAAGGGCTGCACCCAGGTAGACCCCCATGATCTCTGTCCTCTGTTTCCATTTTTTTTTTTTACATGCTTAGGTTGTTGCATTTATATTGAAACGGAATCTCAGGCAAATGTAACCGTGTGCATTTAGCAGATGTTGTGAAGGAGTTCACTGAAATTAAGTCATCAGTTATCCTCGCAAGCTGTTATGTTGGCAGAGTGGCTTCTTCTCTCTACAGGTTGTCAGGTTACCATTAAGAAATGCGCTTAGAGTCCATGACTTTGTCATAAGCTGAGTCTGAGATTTAGTACTCCACTAAACCAAATGGACACTTGATTAGTCTTGTCTTCTTATTTACACACCAGGACGCATGGAACTATGTGAGACACCAATACAGTAAACAGCAACTTAGTATAAATTATGTACAGATAATGCAAATCATAATGATTGTATTGGAAATCTAATTAAAAGAAGTTCTGCTTCCTTGATCTGGGCTGCTCTAACAACGGAGCTCTTAATAGCATTGACACTGTCGAGCCATCAGCACATCGCTCATGACGCGGATATATTTCCCCCTGACATTCTTGTTCTTCTCAACTCCTGTCTCTGATTTAATGATCACACGGGGCACCCAGGAGTCCGTAACCCTGTACGGAAGAAGCGATCCTCCTCATGGGCTAATATTATTCTTTCATGCTGCACAGTGCATCACCCGGGTTGACGGAGACGAGGCGAGTCGCTTCACAGGCTTTTTACTTCTCATTTTACAACGCCGGCTCAAGTGGGCACGCATTTTTAGCAGCCTCCCCTTAAAGATGTGGAGCAGGAGAGGGTTGGGTTGGGAGGTGGTAGTGTAGTTAGGGCTGTCACTTTGAACGATTGTTCATTTCCTTAAGGCTTCGTTTTCGTCCCAGGAAGATGTATAATAAGCAAACACTCATTTGGTTGGATCAGAGCACATTTGTCATGAGTAAAACACTTAGTGCATCATCAGCAGTTCAGTCGGAACAAATAGTTGAAATAATTGGACAGAGAGTCTTCTGTATTTAGTGCGGGGGAAAAGTACGCTTCTCAGCATCTTAGTGGGCAGAATCGATAGCTAATATATTCAAGTGTCGTTTGCAATGCTGCGGTACAGGAAAGTTGCCATAAACCAGTTTGAGCTTTAGCTGGCGCTTACTATTCATTTCAGTACAATCTCTCTGTTATTCTCCTTCTGTTTCCCTCTCTCTCTCTCCCTCTCTCTCCACCCCCCAATCTCTGCACCTTATTCCACTCCATCTCTCCTGTCAATCTATCTCTCTCATAATCTCTATCTCAATCTCTATCTTTCTCTCACTCTGTCTTTTGCATCGGTCCCTCTTTCTCACTCACATACACTCTCTCTCTCTCTCTCTCTCTCTCTCTCTCTTTGTCGCTCTTGTTCCATTTCCCTCACTTTCTCACCCCTCCACTGATCCCTCCATTTTCTTCACAGCCCACATGGCATGAGATCTGCCGCCCCCAGATCCACGGCTACGACATGCAGTGTCTGGCCATGGTGGGCCGCTTCCAGTTCGTCTCGGGCGCCGACGAGAAGGTGCTGCGCGTCTTCCGCGCCCCCCGGAACTTCGTGGAGAACTTCGCCAACATCTCCGCCAGCCCTTTGGAGCTGCTTCTAGCCTCCAACGTGAGTTACGAAAACAGGACATTCACATATCGCAAACATGCAGACAGTCTGGTTAGCAGGCATCTAGTGGATGCAAAACTTCTGTCATCAGTTATTGCTCACTGAGCTCATTGTGTGTGCTCAGGACACTGTGGATCTACCAGAGGGGGCAAGCACACCTGCGCTGGGCCTGTCAAACAAAGCTGTGTTTCAAGGTGAGTACTTGCGCAGTTGTTTTATTCTTTTCTTTTTTTAAGTCCAGCAATCTGGTCTTCTGTGTCTAAAATTGACTTTTCACCGAGACATGATAAATAATATACTAAATTATATTCCTCTTCCTCTTAAGTGCACTGAAAAATGCTGTGCTGCTTAACTGAAAATGAGTTCTGTTTTGTTCACGTCGATAGGTGACCTGATATCCCAGACTGGCAAGGAGGGGGATGGCAATTACAGCAGTGTCTCTGACCAATACAAGGAGTCTCACTTCCAACCTCTCACTCTCAAGGGTAAATAGACCCTAGGGAAACCACACACACACACACACACACACACACACACACACACACACACACTGATACCCCATTTTTATGACAAGTAGCTATTAGTGGTTGGCTGCAGTGACTGAGCTGTACAACCGTAAAATGAATCAGATATACAGGTGGCAAGGGTTATTAGAGGACTGTAGACTACGAGCAGTTAGAGAAAGAGAGGCGGTGGGTGGGGGGGTGGTGGAACTGATAAGTGGCAGGGGCAGTAGGGGTGGGGGTGGAGAGTGAAGAAGGGGTCTGTGTGGCTTTTGAGCCCCTGGCAAGCTCCTTAATCTGAAATCATAATTAGAGCGACGGCTTATATAATTTTGGAAAAAAAAGTTGCAATATTGATGAGCGGCGGCTCCAGGGAGGGAGCAGTGAGGCGAACACGGGAGCCTCTGACAGAATAAAGCGCCTCCTTGGTCTCTCTTGTTTTCAATTGTTAGCTCTTGTTCCCTCTTATCTCGCTCTGTCCATCTCTCTCTCTGTCTTTCTTTCTTTTTCTCTCTCTCACTCTGTCTGTCTCTCTCTTTTTTTCTTCTTCTTTCTTTCTTTCTTTCTCTCTCTTTCTCTTTAGTTCTTCTTTTTTTCTCTGTCTCTCTTTTTTCCCTCTCTGTCATGGAGGTGAGACTGGGACACAATTAGAGTGAAAGTCTGGAGAATTTGGCAACAAATGAAATTGGGGAGCTTGAAGTAAAGGGGAGGGGAGGTGTCTGTGAGTGTGGAAGGTGGTGGTGGTGGTGGGGGGTGGTTGGGTGCATTGAGTTTGGCTGCGAGGCAGCAGGGGCCATTTCAGGACTTGGGCAGATGAGCCAGTCCCCCTATTGCATAAGCGTCTGAGTGAAGAGATGTCGGAAACCCAATGGGTTCTCCCTGCCGGCCGGCAATCAGCGAGACAGCTCGGCTTAATCAGGTTTGCCGCAACCTATTTCTGAGCTAGCAGATGCTGGAATTGAGATAAAGGCCACATTTTTTTTTTTTTTGGTGGGAGGCTGAATGGGTTTTTTAAGAGAAAATTGGATGAGGGATTTCTACGGATGCAGAACCCTGGGTAGGGTACGGGGCTGCCTGGTGAGTTAGACCAAGGAGAATGTCTAGGGAGGCCGGCGACACATGTAGATTTATATTGCTTTTCTTTATTTCTTTGTTTGTCTGCCTGGCTTCAGCTGGTCTGACTTTATTTCACCATCCACCAGTTGCTCTCAGCCTGTTGATTTGTGCTTTTGGGTTTTTGTGTATTTATTTCTGTTTGTTTTGTTTGCTGGTTTGTATGCGCAGCGCCACCGCCAGAGGACCACCTTCTCCAGAACACTCTTTGGCCAGAGGTCCAGAAACTGTAAGTCACTTTCTCCCCGCCACTCCCTCCCACTACCACACAACCCCAACTCTCTCCAACATGAGCCACAGAGCTGCCTTCAGCCCCCCCCCCCCCCCCTCCCTGCTGTTTGTTCATTGAGCAGGTGAATAATGCGGTGTCAAGGCGTCGAGTGCTTGTTTCACCGAGTGCCACGTCCTTCACAAAAAGCCTGACATATTATCCTGACATTTACTCAGAAGTGCAGCCATTGTGTTGTTGATGGTTGCTGGCAGTGACACACGCAATGCAATAGTACGCAAATCAATCTCAAGTAGGGCCCAGTTTTATATAATTTATTTGTTTATTTTTTTTTTTGTTAAAGCCTTACATCAGCCTCACACATTGGCATATAACCATGTGCTTCAATGAAGGCAATTTCAGCTCAGTCCAAAATGGCTGCCATTGTAAACTCTTACAAATGACTTCTTCATACTTTTTGATGTGTTCTTCACTGTTCACATGCATCAAGTTCAAAGCCCAGGGCCCAATCAGAAGCTCTCGTCATTAGTCAGAGAGAGCTTTGAGCTCTCCGTTGCTCTCAGATGGTGTGTTTATGTTTATCTCCTTCAGTGCTCTAAGCACTCACTTAATGGCTAATGATGAGCAGTCACTCTAAGGCCTGCCTGAGAGTCATACTTGTGTGTGTGTGTGTGTGTGTGTGTGTGTGTGTGTGTGTGTGTGTGTGTGTGTGTGTGTGTGTGTGTGTGTGTGTGTGTGTGTGTGTGTGTGTGTGTGTGTGTGTGTGTGTGTGTGTGTGTGTGTGTGTGTGTTTGGGGTTGGAAGCAGCTGCACAGCAAGTGAAGTGTCATTGATTTGATTGATCTGATTGATGGCTCGTTTGCATCATGGCTCCCCCAAACAAGGGCCAAGTCCATCCTTTAGCTCGGTGGAACCGCACTGAGAGTGTCTGATCACCCTCCCCTTTCTCTTCCTCGCAGGTACGGCCACGGCTTTGAGCTCTTCTGTCTGGCGTCGGACGCGGCAAGGACGCTTGTGGCCTCCGCCTGCAAGGTACGTGCCTGACAACAACAGGCCGCCGACAGATGCACCGCCATGCAGCTGACATCCAGTCAGACGACTAAACAAACTCGAGACACCTGCGTTCACACTGATATTCTCTTACACACACACACACACACACACAAACACACTCCTTCTCTCCCTTCTCTCTCTCACACACACACACACACACACACACACACAAACAAACACACTCTGTCTGTCCTTTCTCTCTCTCTCTCACACACACACACACACACACACACACACACACACACACACACTTACCACCAGACAAACACACTGAAATTCCACCATGCTAGCAGATGCTGGTGTAATTAATTCATCTTGGTGGCTGGTGGTGGTGAGGCCACTGTCAGCGGTCCCACCGGAGCACCCGTCTCACAGGCCAGCGCAGAGTGTTTCATTAGCCACCGAGCAGCCATGCTCCCAAAGGTCAACCAGGCAACAAGTGACACCATCTACCTACACATCTCTCTTCACCTCTCCCTTCCTCTACTCCCCTTCCCTCTCGCTTTCTTTTCTCCCTGTCTTTAATTGGGTGTTATGCAGTAAGCTGAGAGCGATGGGGCAGTGCCCTGGCTGGCTGTCATGTTCTGGAGGAAGGGAAAACAAGAAGAAAAAATATGGTATTATTGAGAAAGGCAGTGTCCCCATATTGAGCTCATTCAGCACATGGCTGTGGATGGCTGTACACCACAGGGCAGAGGAGAAAAGATCAGGTCAGACCTGCTGGGCCTCCCAAGCCTGGCGTTAGCACCGACTGAAGCGCCATTAGGGGCTGGGGGGGTGTGGGGGGATGGGTGTTCATCCGGGGATCCAGTGACCCAGCCCAAGGGAGAACCAGGGTGGTGGGTGTGGGCTACATTGTGGATGGCCAGCTGTGTCTGTGTGGTCAGGGAACTACATTAAAGATGGAAAGAGTACGTTCAAAAGGTTTTTTGTGAGTTGAATTTACAGTAACAGGGTTTTGGACATTTTTGGAAATGCTTTCAAATGTTTGTTTGGTTATGTTTGTGTTGTGTATTTAGTGTAATTTCCAATTGCAATCTGTACTTGCAGATGCAGATTTCATCTGAAATGTCCTCATTTTAAATGTAGCCCTCTAACATTATACTGGGGAATATGTGTGCCTACTTTGTTTGAAATTTATGTTTTCTTATTCATTCCTTCTTACTCAGTTTCTGTCTTTCTCCAACCACTTTCTTCTCCTTCATCGCTTTTCTTCTTCTCTCTTCTCTCTCTCACAGGCGACTAAGGCAGAGCACGCATCCATTCTGCTCTGGAGCGCCTCCTCCTGGCGACAGCTGCAATCTCTGCCGTGCCACAGCCTCACAGTCACGCAGATGGCCTTCTCCCCCGACTCCCGCCTCCTGCTCGCCGTCTCACGTGACCGCACCTGGTCGCTATGGAAACGCCAGGATCCCGCCCCCGACAGCACAGGTAGAGACACAGCCCTTATAACCCTCAGCATCGCCCCTGAGAAGTGGAAGGCAAACGAACATTTCTTTTTGTTCTGAAAATTCCATCCCTTCAGATGGTTAATACGGTGTTATTGGTCTGGGGACTTAAGTCATGATAGGGAAGTGAAACATTTTTTGACACTAAGTAACTGGAGGGTCTGCACATCTCTCTTTTTTATCTCTTTCTCTCACTCAGCCCCCTCCGTCTATGTATTGCTCTCTCTCTCTCTCCCCTTCCTATCCCTCCTTCTTACCATCTCTCTCTCTTCTTCTCTTCCCTCTCTCTCTCTATTTTTTTCCTTCTCTCTCTGCTGGAAGATGGGATCTGCAGTCTGTTCTAGTTCAGGCCTACATTACTCACAGCCCCTCGAATACAGGGTTAGGAGGAGGAGGTGTGTGTGTGTGTGTGTGTGTGTGTGTGTGGTGTGTAGAGCAGTGTCAGTGCCCATCAGACAGCCCCCCCCTCCTCACTAAACGCTGTCTGGTCGCGTCAGCCACCGAGAAATCTCTATCCAACAGATGAGCCCTGGCCTCCAGTGCGAGTTTTGTGTCTCTTAACACTCTCTTTCTCTCTTTTACTTTCTCGCTCTCTTCTGCTAATGAGTTCCGACTTGGCAAACCAATGGCTTCCCAGCTGTCTGCCCGGGTCCTCTTGTATGAGGTTCCCATTGGCTGGCTCCCTCTTGTATGAGGCTCCCATTGGCTAACTCCCTCTTTCTCTTAGGTGCAGGCTGAGTGTGATGGCGCCTCTTGACACGGCCGGCTGGAGATATGACATTAGAACTGCTAACGACATGGCCCCGGCCCAGTGACATTTAACCACATCACTGTCTCTGAGAGGGGGAGGGAGGGAGGGAGGGAGAGAGAGAGAGAGAGGGAAGAAAATGAGGTACAGGGAGAGATGGACAGTGAGTTGCATGGAAAAAGGGACACTGATGGCCACTAGGGAGTGAGTATGTGTGATGGGTGTGTGATAAGAGCAGAAGTTAGCCCAATAAAGAAACAAACAGCCTCACAAGGCCAACGCTATGTTAGGCTAACGCTATGTTAGGCTAACGCTATGTTAGGCTAACTATAGGTAAAGCTAATCTTATGTTTATATGCCATGAACTGTACTGTGTACTGTGCTCTGAAAAAGGCTATCCTCTTGTGTTGTGTGAGCTTTCGGTGACATGGAGCTGTTTGTTATAAAGCACCTCTCACCCTTTAGCTCAAATATGGTTTGTTTGTTTCTCATTGTTCACAGAGCCACTATTCTCTCTCTACGCAAACACCAGCAAGAATACAGCGGTACACACACGCATCATCTGGTCCTGTGACTGGAGCTTTGACAACAAGTACTTTGTCACATCAAGTCGGGACAAAAAGGTATGGCACCCTGCTAGCTAGATGAAAACACAACCCAATGTGAAGGTAGAGCTGTTTCCCTGTTACCCTGTGCAACGTTAAGTTAACAGGTCAGTATAAATATGTAATAAAGAGTTTGTGTGTGTGTATATTTGTTTGTGTGTGTGTGTGTGTGTGTGTGTGTGTGTGTGTGTGTGTGTGTGTGTGTGTGTGTGTGTGTGTGTGTGTGTGTGTGTGTGAAAGCACAGAAGTACCTTACCTTTTATTGGTAACCTAACTGTTACCAAAACATTGTTTTTGAAATAAGAGGCCTGACTTCTATGTTCACAGCAACTTGAAAAAAGGAAAATATTAAGCCATGGTTTAACTGTCCTTGTTTATCTGAAATGTGCACTTTTTCATTTTATTTTGTACCGCCCTGTTTGGCAATGTTGTTTTTCAATCAAATAAAACATTGCATAAAGCAAGCCAATCCACTATTCCATGTTGATAAGAGCATTGAAATAAAATAAAAATGATGGAAAAAAATAATTGAAGGGACATTTAGAATAGATACAAATTTGCGATTAATCGCAAATCATTTTGTGTTAACTATGACAAAAATGCAATTAATCGTGATTAAATATTTGAATCGTTTGACAGCATTAATATATATATATATATTACACACACACACACACATATACACATACTGTACACATAGTATACCTATATATGTATATAAGTACTATAGTATATAGCTAAATGTATATAGACATTTATACATGTGCAGAAGATGCAATGTGATTTTTGACCAAGTACATTAGTGCAACTGTTTTGGGGTGTTCAGTAGAGGAACAACTGTAGGGAAAAAGTTATTCCTTAGCCTACTGGTACGAGGAGGCATCTGTATCGCCTCCCTGAGGGTAGTTTTATGAGCAGTCCATGAATGGGGTGTGAGGTGTTCTTGATGATGCTCTGTGCCTTCTGCAAACATCGTTTGCGATGGATCTCTGGCACGCCTGGGAGCTGGGTGCCAGTGATGTATTGGGCTGCCTTCACCACCCGCTGAAGGACCTTTCTATCAGCAACAAAGCAGTTCCCATACCATGCTGTGAGGCAGCTGGGTCCATATGTTCTCAATAGAAGCTCACCGAGATCTTTGATGACAACTAAGCTTTCTTTAGTGTTCTCAGAAAGTGAAAACGCTTGATGAGCAGATACTTTGGTAGGCCAAGAGAGATTCTCCGAGACGTGGACCCCCAGGTGTTTCCACCTCTGACACATGGATGTAGATAAGGATGGGAGATGTAGTCTACCATGAGCTGTTCCGTTTTCTTGGTACTTAAATCCAGTTGATTCCTTTTGCACCAGGTCACCAAGCAGTCAACCATGTGTTATCATTATTACACTCTAAACTAAACCAGGCTGATAACAGATTATTTTTTTCAGCTGCAGAAAACGTACTTTTAGGCTTCCGGCCCTGTTAGAGGGATATAGTAACAAAATCATGTGAAAAATCAGTGCTTTGTTTTAATGTGCACGTGTATTTTGCTGCAAGATATTGTGTGTGGACAGGTAATTCTTAAGTGTGTGTATTTACAAATGTGTGTTTGCGTTGACAGGTAATAGTGTGGGGTCACGCCGCCTCAGGTGATGTTGTGGGCCAGGGCTCTGACCCCATCAGGCCCTGCTCATCCGTGCTGGACGTGGGCGACTCGGCCACAGCTGTGGCCTTCTGCCCCTTCCCTTGCCCCGACAACAGGTACGAAACAACCCCCTCACCCCCGGCACAAGCACTCTTCCATATAACATACTCCTCCCTGACCTCTGGTTGAACCTTACCTCACACCTCACGCTTTACATGCACACCGTCTCCCTTCAAAGGATTCCAGAGTGTTCTATTGAGTCTTCATTATGCACGCCTCGTAATGAAGACATGTCACAGTGTTGAAAGCGCAGGATTTGGATATGAATAGAACCGGACATAAAGGCTGGTCATCCAAGTTCAAAACTTTGCCGCGGAACCTCAAACGCTTATTGCTTTGGAGATCAGTCAGCCCATGGACACGTTTCATGCCTGTAATTTATTCAGCAGTCTTGAAAGGATTGAAAATGTGAACAAAAAGCATCTTCGGCAGCTCAGTGTGGTTAGTTTGCAGACTGTAAAATGGAACGCTGCTTTGTTGGGGATTTGAAATCCATTCTATCCTCCCTCCAATTCTATGTTTCTATAAACGAAGAGTTCTTAGCATTTTCCTTTAGACTCCCCCTGTCTCTGAGAGTTTAATACTGTGACCTTACATTTGGTTCCGTTGACGGGCCAGTCAAAACATCCTCTGCCCCTTCCTCCAGCTCTGCAGTCTAGGTCCCAGCACTGCTGCAGTACAGGTGACATGAGGAAATCTATAAGCCAGGGGAAATCTATAAGTCAGTTTCTCTGACTTGCTGTGTGTGTGTGTGTGTGTGTGTGTGTGTGTGTGTGTGTGTGTGTGTGTGTGTGACCCTACCTGACCTGACCCTGCAGCTACCTCCTGGCAGTGGGGTTGGAGAGTGGTCAAATCCTGCTCTATAAGTGGAGGCGGGGAGCGGACGAGATACCCACAGACGGAGACTGGAGCAAGGGAGGAGACACAGACGCCTCGTATCCTTTTATCTCTACTAAACCAATAGCCATGGATGCTGACATGCCATTAAGTTAGTAAGTGAGTGTGTGTGTTGTGTGCGTGCGTGTACATGCACGCTGGCATATGTGTGTGTTTCAGTGAATAAAAGAGCTGTACCTCATGTTTGACTCGTGCACAGTTGGCTGTCAATGTTGTGTAGAAACCATCAACTACCACACAAAAAACACCACATCTGGGCATGTCTTTGATGTTTTGGCAATCATGACTCACCAAAGCGAGTGCTCAGAATTGTTGCATGTTATTAAGTCTTGCTGTTTGGTATTCTTTCACCGAGCAAGGATCCTAGTTATGTTCACAATAATGTGAAACAATATCTCAATGTGAAACTCCGAGGAGTCTCATTGTAATTTAAGATGAACCGTGTCAATTGATGATAGCTGTGCTAATGGAAGTTCTAGCTTGTGATATGCAAGGACAGCCAAGTGCAGGGGAAGGGTGCCTGCCCTTGCTACCCTCAAATGTCTCATAACGTGAGTGTGTGTGTGTGTGTGTGTGTTTGTGTGTGTTTTAAATAAGCTCCCATAATGCATTTTTTCCCTAGCCCACAAGATAATATATATGCATTTTCCCAGGTGAACAGCAGATCCACCTCTGTTGATACTATTATTAGAACTTCAGGGTGAAAACGGCCTCAGCAGCACCCTGAAGCCCCCCAGCCCTCCTCAGTAGAGGGTTCTGGATGCTTGGGAAGCTTGGCGGCCAGCCAAACCAGCTCAGACTTGCAGCAAGAGTAGTGAGGCAGTAGCAAAGCAATAAAAAGAAAAAAAATCCATTGAAATTCAGTAAGATCATTTGGCAGGCTTCGTCATGGATATTGATCCACGCCAGGCTGGAGAGGGGGGTGTTCAGCTTGCGGTGCATTCTTTTCTACACCAGCACCGTCTGCCCTCTGTACCACCATCACCCACCCCCCTCACACACACACACAAACCCGACGTACGGTCTATAATGCCGCTTACACTTCACCGCATTGTTTGTCACTGCTGACATTAATAAGCCCAAATCACAGCCAGCCATCGATCCGCCTGTCAAAAGGCTTCACCTCACACACACACACACACACACACACACACACCCACACACACCCCTCCCCAAGAATGACCCCGGCTGTGTCTCAACAGCGAACTGTTCCAGGATCCAAGGAGAACGAGTGTGTGCGAGACTGTGTTTGTTTTGTCTTGCATTACACATTACACATTTATTTGAGAGGCTGAGTGTGTGTGTGCGTCTTTGTGTGAACCTGTGTGTGTGTGTTTGTGTGTGTGTGTGTGGGAGCGGGAAAAGGAAAGGAAATTGTCGGAAAGAGAGGGTGTGTGGGGTGGGGGGAGGACGGACCAGACAGGCAGGCAAGCAGACAGACAGACAGACAGACAGAGAGGCAAGTGTAAGGTGATGGTGTGCATTACAGAAAAGGCTTTCTGTCAGAGTGCCAGACAGACAGACAGACAGACAGACAGGCAGAGGAGAGGGATGGCTAGTGAGCCATTGAGCGAGGGCTTGACTGTGTGTGTGTGTGTGTGTGTGTGTGTGTGTATGTGTGTTAGAGAGAGTGAATGACGGGAATACAGAAAGGCAGAACGTGCTCCTGTCTCTTGCTCGCCCTTGGGGTTTTTCCTTGACTGTGTCTCCCTTGCAGCCAGAGTCACACGCTGCTGGTGAAGCGTCTGCGCTGGAGGCCCAGGGCTGGGTGGGCAGGCCAGGCGGGGCATCAGCAGGCCCAGGTAGGGCAGGGGGGTCCTGAGGAGGAGGCGGAGGAGGCCTCCGTCGCCGCCTGTGTGCAGCTGGCCAGTGCAGGAGACGACCACGCTGTCAAAATCTTTAGTGTTAACCGACAGGCTCTGGAACAGCAGGTTATGAGCAGTGGCTGAGATGTGAGCGCACACATGCACACACATATACTGTATCTCCCATGTCTTTCTCCCTCTATCTCTGTCCATCTCTCTCTTTCTCACACACACACACACACACACGCGTGCACACACACACACACACACACACACATATCTCCCTGTCTTTCTCCCTCTATCTCTGTCCATCTCTCTCTTTCTCACACACACACACACACACGCGTGCGCTCGCCCGCACACACACACACACACACACACACACACACACACACACACACACACACACACACATATATCTCCCTGTCTTTCTCCCTCTGTCTCTGTCCATCTCTCTTTCTCACACACACACACACACACACACACACACTCACACTGAGGTGACGTTGTGGGCCAGGGCTCTGACCCCATCAGGCCCTGCTCTTCCGTGCTGGACGTGGGCGACTTGGCCACAGCAGTGGCCTTCTGCCCCTTCCCCTGCCCCGACAACAGGTACGAAACAACCCCCTCACAGACGGGCCTGTCTTTTCCCACTCACCAATGGAACATTGCTCCCCTGTTAAAGCATGCTGCTGTTTGGGACCTTTGGGTGCTTACCAAGTAAAACCTTTTGCTGGAAATCAAATTTGACTCATAAATCTGCCATCTCCTATACCTGCAATAGAGAAGTGGAGCTACAGAAAGGAGAATTATAGCACTGCATCATATAGGGCCCCGGGCTGAATGGCATATATATATATATATATATACACACACACACACAAACACAATTGTACTCTCTGTATATGTAAAATGTTTTTTGTATATAAAGCTCTTGTCAGGAGTGTTGTTTTAATACTGTAATAAATGGCGTTTTCTATTCCGTTTGGCTCCCTTCAGTTATGGAACAGGAGCAGGTGTGTTTGTTGTTTTGAATGAATGGGGTGGGTGTGGGTGTGGGTGTGTGAGTGTGTTAATTATGTCTTGGGAGCTGGTGGGCGTATGACGCAAAAGGAAAGTGTGGACATGGTGCACCAGAGAGAATAGCCCTATACATGTCTATGAGAATAGCCGGGTGACTGCGGAGGAACATTCCGGAAGTGGAATAGTGTGTTAGTTGCAGGTTTGAGCGGCTGAGGTGTGAGCTGCCGACGAGACCCCGCTGAGGTGATGAATGGGAGGCCGTTAGTCTGAGCCCTGCATGGAGTCGCTCAGCAGCTGAATGCAGTACATTGGGGGCCAACAGTCTCTCTCGCTCTCTCTCCCGCTCTGTCTCTCTTTCTCTCTCGCTCTGTCTCTCTCTCTCTCTCTGTGCATTTCATTCTATGTGAAGGTCGAATGCTTGTGAACTCAATTACATTTCTCTGTACTCTGATCAGTCAACCACAGCCACTGAGCACAAGGTGTGTTGGAATGGTATGGTAATGGCGGTATACAAGGTGTAGCAGGTCATATCCAATGGCCTTAAAGTGCTTAGCGTAGGTCGAGTGTCCCTTTAAAATGTTGTGTGTTTCGCTCTGAAGTTTTACTTCTATGGAGAAAAGTTAGATACAAGGACTTTCAGTGTTTACCCATCAGACAGTGAATACCAGGCAAGGTGTGCAATGTTCCTTGTATTGGCTAAACACACACACACACACACACATATTCACTTGTAGACAAACTAGCATGAACATGTTGCTGTCAGAACCTTTTTATGAAGGCATATGAAATCTATTCTTATCCACGGCATATGCACTCGCCTCATCAATCATTCATGACACGCAGGGGTGCAACTGCCCAGTGCCAGGGGGGTATGCAGCAACAATTTTGGCGCCCCCCCCCCCCCCCCCCCCCATCCAACCAACTCACTACTCGTAGCCTAGTTGTAACTGCTTGTGTGTTCAGCGGTCACGGCGCTCACGCTCTCTCTTCTATATCAAAATTCTGTTATGGAATCTTAAGAGATAAGGCGCCTACTCTAGCCGGTTTGGCTTAAGTCCTCTGAAATGTTATATAACATTAAGGAAATGCAGAAATGATTAAGAAACGCACAACAGCAGCTACATATAGAAAATACCCCAAACATTTTTATTTTTATTTATATTTACCATCGCTTTTGCGCCCCCATGGTGCGGCGCCCCTATGCGCCGCATACAGCGCATACCCACTTTTTGCGCCACTGATGACACGTCTTAGATGTTGGTCATAACTCTTGATCATAAAAAGGGTACGTAGTGACATTTTCCGTACGAAACAGTTTCCCATACTTGGCTGGTCCTTGTGAAACCCTGCGATTTTAAGCCTTAAAGTGCAAAGATACACTCTTGTCACCCTATCTATTAATTTATTCACCTTGTTAGCATATCCCATTTCCCTATCACACAGGGTTAAAAGGCTCTCGAGTGGTTTGATTACCTTGGCCGAAGTGTGACCTGCATGCTAACTATAGCGATTGCCTGAAGGTGGATAGCGTGACATCTTTGCCATTGTTACCAGGAGCTGAATTTGGCTGAGGGTGGCTATATGGTGGAATTTGCTGGGTTAAAGTTTTACAAGCGTATGTAATAACATGTTCTATGGTATTAAATATAATCTGAGGTATAGATGGTAGCCTATAGATCATTTTGATGAATAGGGCTCATAGGACTACACATCCAAATGTCTGCAATAGCTGGGTTACAGTTTCAACTAAAGACTGGAAAGTCCAACAGATATTGGTCCCGTGCCCCCCCCCCCCCCAATTTCCCCTAGCAGATATAATAATAATAATGATACTACATCACATTTATATAGCGCTATTCAAAGTTCTTCAAGGTGCTTTGCCTGGTGTCGGGGAGTGCTTCCATCATGCCCCAGACCCCCACCCCCATGTTGAATATTTGAGTGCAAGAAAAATACAGCAGGTTGGGTCTGATGTCCCAACACACACACACACACACTTACACACACTCCCCTCATGCTCTTTGCCAAGCAGGCCATGTCCATATTCATTATTCATTGGCCTCAATGTAAAGAGAGGCTTGCCATAAGTGTGTGTGTGGGGGTGAGGGAGAGAGCAAGTGCATTTGCCACAGAAAGTCAAGCAGAATCACTTCATTCTCCTTTTTTCACAGAGGGGAGGTATTTTTCTTGCATCCAATACTGATATTTAATCTCTTTTAAAGACCTACATGGTCAAAATACTAATCAATGATTTATCAATAATGGTCAGAAGAGCCAAGTCATTTTTTTTCCCATTTTATTAATAAACCATTTTTTTGCAATAATTTGTTAAAAATGTTATGGTTCCATGCAGTTTTACGGGGTACATGAATATGAAATGATCACATCCACTTTTATTTTTGAAAAAAAAAGAAAGAAAGAAAATGTGTGTGCCGTCACACAGAGCTGAACATCAGTGACACATTGAGGTGTTGCACGTCTAAAAGTACTTTTTTTTATTATTATTATTTATTTAAAGACAGAAAAAGAAAGCAAAAAATGTAAACTAAATACAAAAATGGTGAATCTCCTAGATATTGATGGGCACGAATGTTTGTGTGTGTGTGTCTGAAAAAAGAGAACTAGCCCAGCACTGAACACAGAACAGCAGTCTATTAGCTCAATGTAAACGTGGAGACGGTACATGTTCATAGAGTGGTTACACAACCACACTCACCTCCAACATTCATTTTTGTTTGTTTTTTTTCTCCATTTTTTCCCCCTCATTTTTGTATCTTTTCATTTTAACACTTTCCCACCCCATACATACACACACTCACACATACACACACATACACACTATCATATAATACCTCTACAGAAAAATGTCTTGTATACAATATGTACATCGAGATAAGTCTGTCTTTCTCATAGGATGCTGAGGTGGCCTGTGTATAATCACACAACTGTCCCTTGGAGAACAGGCCAATAACCGTAAAACAGTTGTCCATCCTGACCAACATTTGTTCAAAAATGTTGTACAGTATTATTGATTCCTAGAGCCCCATTGCGCATTGTACTAGACACAGATGAAAGAAATATACACCTTTTATAGAGGAACAATTCAAAATTTAAAGAGGTGTTTCACAACAGGGTGGACTTTGTTGGAGCTTTTTATTGCCTGTGAGACTCTTATAAAAAGTTATGCCAAGACCTCCTGGTAGTGGACCACCACTGTCTGTGTACAACAACGTTTTTTTGTTTGTATTTCGAATAGCTCACCCGCAACACAACGTACCTTCCGGTGATCAGTTTGGGGGGAAGAAAAGAAAGTTTAAAAAGATGGACTTGAGACAATAGAGTAAATTCACATTTAGTCCACTTGCAAAGTAATTGAAAGATAGGGTCGTTTGAAAATGTCAGTTCTAAGTCAAAGCACAAGCAAACAGTGACAGCTTTGTGTGGAGAGTTCTGTTGTATTCTATAAATGCCCCACTATCTGTGGATCACAGGGCAACAAGTGACCTGATCCGAATCCCAAATTCCAACAGCCAAATACTGAAACACCTGGTCAATCTAGAGCAGAGGATGTGGTAGGTGTTCCCCAACAAACATTGTGCTGACTTGTTTTTTTTGTTTTTGTTTTCATCTAAATGTTAACAACAAAAGGCAAAGTCCTGCACATTGACACATGTGACCTAACCTGTCAGAACAATCAATGGTTTTAGAAAAAAAATTGTCCTTGTGAATCCTGTGCAGAGTTTCAATGTACATGGTTTGTCCTTAAGCATTATCTGTACATTACAGTACATAAACACAAACACACGCTGTTAGGAACAAGAAAGTTGTTGCAATAAGCAGTGTGGAGGTGCTGGATTGGACAGTCTTTCCTTTCAGTGAAGATGCATTTGTAATAGTACATATATTTGCTATTAAAATATATGATTTTGTATTTGAATTTTTTTAAGTATATCATCTCTCATTCTTTCAAGGTAGGCTATATCTGAGAACCATTTATTGCCACTTTCATAAATGCTATGTTCTGCACTGTTAGAATTTATTAAGAAAATCAGTTTAAAATAAATTCAACAATCTATGCATAGAATACCATGTATGGAAGTGACATTTAATATGGAAATATATATATATATTTGTAATGTATCTATAGATGAAGTATTGTTTGAGTTTCATATTTTAACACAACAGTGCTGTGCAAAAGTCTGAAGTATACCGCCTTTCCACTAAATGTATGTATACATGTATAAAAAGTCCAGATCTTTGGATTCTTATCAGCTAAAGCAGCATATGTAAATTAATGAATTAACTTTTTTTGTATTGCCTTGATGAACAGTTTTTTTTTTAATGATTTGTAACTTTGGCTACATTTATTTCAAAGACAAAAGGGAGAAGCCCACTTTTCAGCACAACTTTCTTGGAAACGCATTGTAATGCAAAAATGTCCATGCAGTTAAAACCTTTAAGACTTTTGCACAGTATTGTTTTTTTATATATGTATTATGTCAACATGTCTATCAAGAACACATATTACCATTTCGATTAGAATCAAAGAATAAAATAAATCAATGGGTCTGGTTTTATCCTTCCAACAATCAGTTCACTAAAGTATGTAAAAGCCCTTTAGCCACCACCGTTGTACTGACCTATTTCGAGTGTATTACGAAATAATATGGGACATAAAACCTATAAGCAAATGAATGATGCCAACATTTGGCTTTTCCTGTCAACAACAGATGGCGGACAATTTCTGAGTCCATCACTGATAGTGTTGATAGATAGGTCCTGGTAATGTTGTGCTCTTAATTCTGAGCCTCGTCTTATGAAGAACGTTACAGTCTACATAGAACATGACAGTGTTCTGTACAAACACAGTTCCACTATAGGGGAACTATTTTGTTGCCACACTTGGCTTTAAAATGATCTGTTCACGGATATGGGTACGGACTTGTGGACTCAAAGAGCGCAGGAGTAATTTGTTGTGTGATGTGTGAGGGACTCGGAATCAAAGTCAAGTTTTGGTCACGACAGTCGCACAAACGGAACTAACTCTATGTGACTTAAACATTTTATTTCATGCCATCTTCAGGAAGCCGAATACCAAATATCCATACACAGACACCATCAGGGCATCAGCAAGTTGTAGTACACAATCACATGTAATGTAATATATATATAAAAAATGTGTGTCTCTGAAAGAACAACAAACCCCAGTGTCCTTTTTGTTTTGTTTCGTTTTGTTTTAGTGGCCACTGTCATCTGACTGGTAAAGAGAGAGTGAGGCCTTGGCTTCACAAACGTCAGAAGAACCCAGCCAGTTTGTACAAAGTACACAGACGAACCATGTTTTTCCAGGCCCGAGAGGAGAGAGCATCCGAAGTTCTGAACCTATACTGCTCTCTCTCGCTTGGGGAACAGCCGGGAAGCTTTTTGTGTTATTTGTTGTCGCATTCCACTCACGACATAATCTGTGGCCATAACCAGGCTGAAGCAAGGTATAGCATTTCCTGTAGGGGACCAATATTCAACAACAGGCACAGCGCTCAACAAACATAAACTTAAACCAAGACACCAATGGTGAGATATTTTGCTCAACAAATCCTCGTAGATATTGATAATACATAGCTTATCCAAAAAAGTATTCGGAATACATTTCATGTTTGTTGTCTCATCACAGATTTACAAAAGAATTGTCTGACAACTGCTGTGTGTGTGTGTGTGTAGTTTGTGTGTTTTTTCTACACCCTATTTATGCAAGACTTTGGACAAATTTCACAGCACTGACTTGCATCTCTATAGCAACTATGAAGTATGTTCACTGTTGCTTAGCGCCGGATGATTTATTTTAAAAACACCACTCTGTGCTTTCCTCCTGGACTGTGATTCAGTCTGTTGTGTGAGGGAGGGTATGCTGACAACCGTGAGATCTCATTCAAAGCCCCCCACCCCGTATATATTTTTTTGGCTCGATTCACATTAAGAAAGGTTTGACAGGTGTTCACTTTTCCTGATTGAAAACAAAAAAACTAAAATAACAGTATAAAAATGATAATAGAAAAAAAAAAAACATCATGGCCGAACGACTGGCTTGTCAGCTGTATACGAATTCCCATTGGCCAGTCCATCTTCCCCATAGTTGTTATTCCACTCCAAGCTGTAGTCGGGTTGCACACCAGTGGCCACCACCATTCATATATTCTCCTATTTTTGCAGCAGGCACATGGCATGCAGACATGACGAAACCCTTAGGTTTGGCCCTCCCTACTAGCATGTTTGCATCGATACACTTTTTTTTTTCTCCAGATAAACAGTGTCCGCCCAAGGTCTGTTCACAGCACCGATGCTGTGTCTGTCCTCTTGTGCCCTGTGCCCTTAAAGGATTTCAGTCGTCCCCCCTGCCCCAGGTAAGAGGAAAGTCTCCCAGCTGCAATGGAAGACTGGCACATGGGCCAACTCAGTGAGATTCGCCCCAACGTTATCAGGAGACACAAGAGGGGAAAAAAAGATTTTTTTTTTTTTTGCCTGTGACGGTTGGTGTGCACCAGATTTATCTCCTATTGTTCTGTGAGGTCTCGTGTTTGTTTTATTGTGTTCCCACTCCCACCTTCTCTTCAGTCATATGCATGTGATGGTGTGTGAGCCGCTATTGGTGTATGCAGTCACGGGTTGTTTTTAAGGAAAAACAAGTTATGATACAGATTTATCAAAAGTGAGAAAAGTGTGTACTAACCCACTTTTGAAAGAATTGGCCCCGGTCTGATGATGTGTGGGATTTACAAAGCAAACTTCAGTTACCAGTCACTCTGTTTCCATGAAGCAGACGTTTTGTTTTCGATGATATGGTTAGCCTCTATTCGACTATTTACTTTTTGTGTGGTTGGTGCCCAATATCAATATTTAGTTTTTCAGGAACTTTTGGATATTGGGTTCTGATAATTTCCTGGTCAGCTAAATGTGGCATTCCTAATATAAGATTACTGAAATCTGGTGTCAAAGCATGGTATTTACATGTCCGTCGGCATGGTCAGCTCTATGAGTTCTAGACTGGAGCTGAAACCCTGTCACATCTCTTAAGATTGACTACATCAGTGCACTACTAAACATCGGACAAGTTCACAACCTGCTCAAGTTTTGTGGGGAAACCAGGACGTACATCATATAAAAGAAAAGAACCAAATAAAAAATAAAACACAAAAACCCTTTTTTTTTCTTTTTCTTAAAGCAGATAAGGCTACAGGTCAGTGGTGTCCTCTGCCGCTCGTCTCTGCAGTCTAGGGGAGATGTGGGGGATTTAGGGAGGGGGATCAAAGGAAACGCAAGTGATCTCTGCAGACCATGAGACATCTGAGAACCTCCATGGTAACCATCACCCAACCTTCCTCATCCCCCCCACCCCTCCCACCAGCACCTCCTAGCTCCTGATGATCAGTCTATTCTCTGATTCTCTGATGCTAGTGGCCAGATGGGAGTAGAATGTGTAGGACCTCGGATGTGCGGTAAGACTCTCCTTCCCCGGTTCCCTCATATGCATTTTTCTCTCATCCTTTTAATCGCTGACCAATTCAGTCCATCAATTCATCTTCTTATTCTCCCAGTTCTTCATGTTATAAAAAGGGGGTGGGAATGGGTGGGGGAGTAATAGCCTCTCTTGAGAGGGGCTGTGCGGGGGTCGAGGGGCAGGGCCAGGGCAGAGAAGGTGGTGTTGAGTTGGAGGCAGGTGGGGGTGGTTGGAGAGGGGCGAAGTGGTTGAGGGTAGGAGGGTGTTCCTCACAAGCCTGACACCATGACCCGGTAGGAGGGGGGCATGTGTCTGTGCCGTGGGCTGGATCCGGGGCTGGCGTTGGGGCTGCTGCAGCTGGCATCCACCCCTCCTATGGAGGGCAGGTAGGCGTGGTGCAGGATGGGCAGCTGCAAGGAGAGCCTGCGCTGTACACTGTACAGAGAGAGAGAGACAGAGAGAGAGAGAGAGACAGATAGAGAGAGAGGGAGAGAGAGAGCACAAGCCAGATTTGTAGTTTGAAGTGTTAATATAACGTTTCCGTCTGTTAAACCTGTACATTTTTCACTTACGCCTAACCTTAAAGGTGCATTGTGTAGGATTTAGTGGCATCTAGTGGCAAGGTTACAGATTGCAACCAACGGATTACCTCCATCACTCTGCCTCAGATGTCTTCAATATAATACCAACGCTGACACTAAAATTAAACAAATTCTGATCACTGTGACTGCACCTGGCTCTGTAATAGGGGGTAACAGGAAACCAATCTGCAAAAACGCAACCAATCAGGGCAGTTATCTGGCTGTCAATCATGTGTCCAAACTTAGTAGCACACAAGGGGAAGGACTAAGGTGAACAGAGAAGGGTGGGAGTGTTTGTTTTGTTGCTGAGTATCAAAATGCTCAACATCCTTCATTTCTGATGACTCCACCTTTATGATGCAAACAGAAAATAGGGAATACAGGCAGGCGTACAAATATATACACCATCCTTACCTTGTTTCACTTTCTTTTTCATTTTTAGGACCCTCTGTTTTCTTAGCCAGCTGCATTTTGTCTTGCAGCAGACATACAAATATTGTTGAATTGCTTGTGCTCGCCCTAGTGTATCTACCACATCCTGAGCCGGCATGTGCAGCCCTTTAACCCACAATGCACTGGGCTCCTGATTTAGAGCATCCTGGGATGTTTTGTGCTTGGGCTCTGCGTGCCAGAGGCATAAAAAGCAATTACATAACGATAATGCTGGTTACATAAAAAACTCAATTGGAATGTTCTGCACCTAACTCTGTAGTCTGTATTAATAGAGGTAGATCTACCTTTAAGTTTAGTTTAATAAAAGCACAAAAGAAGAGTATCTTGTACCAATACTTCTGAAAAATCCCAGTGCATCCTCAGGCTTTGTGACCGCTTGAGCCTATATGGTAGAAGAGCATGTCATGGCAAGTGGAGGAGCCAGGAGGGTAAATCCTCATCGCATGACTTTTGCTTCCTCCTCTCCCATCCACTAAAGCTGTGACCTAGCTGTGGGGTGCATGTCATGTCTATACAAGGGACTGAACTTTATTTGTTAGACAACATCTAACTCTCTGCCTATGCGCTCCACTCCCTCTTACTCTTGCTTTCTCACGTTCTCTCTTTCCATCCCTTTTTCTCTCCATCCATCCCCCATCTATCTCTCTCTCTCTCTCTCTCTCTCTCTCTCTCTCTCTCTCTCTCTCTCTGCCTTCCTCTGTACACGTGATCAAACATTTATGCAGAGAGGGAAAAGCTCTGAGAATTTCTGCACTCCTGTGCCACTGTCTATTTTCAGGCTTCGCTGCTTCCATCGGTGGTTGTAAATCACAGGTTATGTAACCACTTTCTCTCTCTCTCTCTCTCTCTCTTTCTTTCTCTCATTCTGGATTAACAAAACTGGGGCTGACTGCAGTGATGCATGAAACAAGATCCCCCCAACCACCCCCCCTGCCCGCCCACTCTGATGACATCAGTATTCCTACGCTGTAGTACGCCATAAAATAATCTCCTTCTCCTTTACTTCAACAACGAACATGGCGATATCACCAAAAAATTGAGACTAGTTTAAATACACTCCTTTTCCTTGTGTTAGCATGTGGCTAGCTGTTGGGGAGATGGTGAAGGTTACGCACTGCTCAGGCGAGTTGATGTCCTCCAGTGGACCTCTGCTTATTCTGGAAGGATCCATGGATCCCCACTGGGCCTGCGGCTTCTGTTCCAGGTGGTTCTTCAGGATGGTCTTCTCAACCTCTGCAGAATGGATCAGATAAAGCACTTCCCCGTGTAATTTCTCGCTTGTTTGCTTTCATCCTTTCTACCACAATAAATTATTTCACTGGCATACAGGTGTGTGTTAAAACGGAGCATGATACCCGAAAAACACAAGGACATGGAACAGAACAGAACACAAAGAACCTAGAGAAACAGGGACTTAGTGTTCTCACCTTTGCCCTCCGTAAAATTGCTTATGCTGAGGATGTTGTTGAGGTCCTGGTAGTGGTTCTGCTTGATGTAAGGGGTCTTCTCGGGCGTGTCCTGCAATTGCATGGTCACCTCCTCCAACTCCTTGTCAAGCTGGAAGAAAAGTACCTCTGTGTAAATAATTCAGCCCCGACATAAGAACATGGTAAGACATGCCACTTCTGAGCTGAAGGGTGTGTGAAGGTGTGCACCGCGGGTCATCCTCAAACATGGCCTTCAAGACAGCACCACTGCTCCAACACTGTCTCTGTCACAAAGTGTCATATCTTTATGAATTTGTTATACAAACTGCACATGTTTCAAAGGAGGTCACACATGTTAGGGTAAGGCCTTGGAACTCCTATCAACGCAACTCAAAACTGTTGACTTTTCTACTCTCCTTCATTTCACCTGTATATGTGGTCAGCGCCGCTGTTTGCAAGCATGTTTGTTTTTTCTCCTCACCTTAAATAAACATCCTTCACACACCACGGTTATATCGTATGGTGTGACCGCCGCTGTCAGTGGAAGAGATGCATCACGATTTTTTTTTTGTAAGTGTAGTCATCTAAAATTCATGGCTGTGGATATGTGCCCTGACTTTCAACTTCACTGTCCTTGTCAGAAGTCATACGAGTTATCATGTCTTGTTTGCACCAGGACGTTTTATGTGACGCAAGAAAGTATTTTTAGGGGCCATTTTTAAAACCAGTGACGGTTTTGTAAATGCAATCCATAGCCATCACAGAAAAGTCCAATACTGTCCTTCCAGTTCACACACACACACACACACACACCAGGCCTTTTCATGCGATGTCTGTGTGTGTACGCTAAAAGTGATGTGCTTCTTCTGTGCTTGGCTCACCTCTGTTATTCTCATCCGCAAACGGTGGTTGTCCGTCTGGAGTCCATCCAGGCGCGAAGTGTTGGCCTGGTTGACGCTGGTCACCGACGTGGAGGTCTTGGAGTCCTCCTTCTTCTGGTTCTGGGTGAAGTTTAACCTCCGGTTCTGGGTAGCCGCGTCTGGGTTCGTCCTCATGGAGATGAACTACGGCGTTAAACAAGACAGACGAAAGGACCACTTTGAGGAAAACAAGCAGTAAAACCCAAAACCGTAAAACACCTGAGAAGTTTATAGATCTGAAACCACTATAATTTCACGGGCCCCAATAAGCAGTAAGCATCCATCACCTACCATCCACCACGGGGTGCACAGACGTTTATGTACCTTCCATAAAAGATTGATTACTAAACCAGCATAATTGCCCATTTTACCACCCCTCGTCGATTCTCCCTTGGCAGGCACCTGCACTGACACCCACACCCACACCCACACCCACACCCACACCCACACCCACACCCACTCCCACCTTGGGCACGAACACCAGGCAGAGGGTGATGGTACTGCAGAAGATGATGACCAGAGCCACGATGCAGAACTGCACGTTGGGCTGATCCCGGGTCAGGAAGGAGACGGCCGCGCCGATAATGCACATGATGCCCACGTTGTAGACGCTCATGCCGATGTACTTGCTGTCGTTGAGCGCCGGGATGCTCACGTTGCGCGTCTCCCAGGCCAGGAAACAGCCGAACAGCTGCAGAGAGGTGAAGGAAGAGTGGGCAACGTAAATGGTGTTTAAATCAAACAATCAAATACACGCCTCCCTTCTGCGCTAATGAAGCAACGTTGAAGTACGATTGCCCCTTGGTGATGCTCTGTAAAGTGAGACAATTTTATTGTTTCGGCACTATATAAATAAAATTGAATTGAATTGAACTGAATTGAATTGAATGTATTGTAGTGTGCATTGAGCGTACGCACTGGTGGACAGCTCGAGATAAGTGAGGAATATTTCACTGAATATGACACAAAAATATAATTGATTATAATCAAGGCCGGCACCTTTAAGTTCAGTGGCTTTACAGTGCATTATGAACTACGGGTGAAGAAGGGTATGACCAATAGTTGCTGAGTTCACACATACAATGAAGGGCTCTAATGAAATATTGATTTTAATATTGGTCTCACTGACCCGTATCATCTGTACCCATGCCAAGGGTAGCATTACAGAAATATTACCACACATTTGTATGTAAATTAAATTATTAAAATATAAGTATGTAAGTGAAATGATTTGCTTTCAATGTACTTGTTCATGAAACATAGAGTACATCTAGACAGAATGTAAGACCTGCTGGAAGGATAACAAAGTCCTTGGCAACATTTTCAAAAATCTGTTGCTGAAGTAAAGCAGCAAGATGCTGGCTAAATAAATAATAAACACTGAAAAGTCTTCCTCTTCTGTTCAGAAGGAACACTCAGGATGTCACTCCTCTCAGAGTATATCGCACGGCGGCAATCCCATTTAGGCATGAATCATGCTGCAGTCCAAAACTCTGTTAGCTTTCTACAACCTCGGTTCTCAGTGGTGGAGAAGAGGTGCGGTTCTAGTGAATGAACCTTTGGATCCACTGGAAAACCTTTGGAGTCACAGACACGTGAAACGTAAGTGAGCTTGGGGCTCAGCACTCCACTCCAGCTCCAGTAGCGTTCATCCACGTCTGTGGGGCTTAGTTAACCTCCATCAGAGATCATTTCTCTTCCTCTACTTTAATTTTCTCTTTTCCCTCGTTCTCTCTTTTTTGGGTTATCTCTCTGCAGTTTTCTTAGGTCTACAGTGCAGCACAGTATTTGGCTTTTACAATTATCCCTTTAATTCAGATCTACAGGGTAAGCTGATAATAACTTCCACTTTCATATAATTTTTCTCTCTTACTCTCTCTGTCTTTCTCTATCCCCCTCTCTCTTGCCTCAACCACATTATACATTACATATATGTGTGTGTGTGTGTGTGTTGGGAGGGGGGGGGTGTTAGACGGAGAGATAGGTGACAGATGCAGTGCATGTGGCTCTGGTGACGCATATCAGATCTGTCCCTGCCGTTCCGGCGTGGTGGTAGAAGCCCTGAAGGGGAGCACCCGACAGTGAACCCAGCCCGGCACTAACCAGGCCGCCATCATCCCACCGCAAACAAAACGGGCCAACTCATTTCTACAGAGGGCACCGAGCTTGTCAGGAGACCCACTCTTTCATGCTTTAGAGACCGTAGACTAAATCAACAGTCTACCCCACGGGTAATTAACCTGCCGAAAAAGAAACGGCTTTTTCGAAAATCCGCATTCATTCTTTCAACACTGAAGGCTTTTCACTGTGTCCTTGGCAGAGGGCAGGGATGTTTCATTTGGATGGGCTCTACCCAATATGCATATTACACACCTCATTTTCAGACTGGGAGGATGACTGTCCCAACTACAAACGTAACACGTAGATAGAATAGAGAGAACCGGTTAGAATGAATCTAGCAGGAAAATTCTCCAAACCTCCCACTGAATCACGGAAAAGTGTTCACAGCGCATTACACACACACACACACACACACACACACAGACAAAGACACACACAATGTCTTTTCATCTGCTCATTGAGAAATCATAGAAGGAGTGTATTGTGGAATAGAGTCGGGAGATGGAGTGGAATGCCACTGCTGAGAGAGAGAGAGAGGGAGAGGGAAAGACCGATACATAAATAGAAAGATAGCAAGAGTGAGGGGGGGGGGGGTGGAGGACAGATAGAGAGAGAGAGAGAATGAGAGAGCAGATGGAAGCCATGTTGACATGCTCCGCGGTTCCGGGAGGGTGTGCTCACCATCAGGAGGCCTTTGTAGGCATAGACGATCCCCAGCCAAATGGTCATGTGTGTGTTCTCACAGTGCTCCAGGAAGGGCCGGATTGCAAAGTCGCGTCCCTGGGGGTCCGGCTGGGGAAGACAAACAAGAGGAGGAAGGTGAAGAAGTTGAAACACACACATACTGTAAACACACATACACACACACACACACACACACACACACACTGAAGCCTAACTGTGTCCGTGGCAACAAACACAACAAACCAGCATCATTATAAACACCCCCTCACCCCCACACACTTGCTGAGTGGCTGTGCTAACAAGCACAGCAAGCCAGCGCCATTATAAGTGTACACACAAACACTCACACAACAACAACAATAACAACAACAACAGCAGCAGCACATAAGAGTTAATATTCTTTAGTCTGTTCACCACGGAGCCATACGTAAGACAGCCGTAGCACAGTGAGAGCTTCTCCATCATCTAACCCCCTGTAGAGGCACCCTTGGGCATAACTTAACATTCAGGCAATGCACTGACCCTGTTGCTAAGGAACCTCAGGTAGAGTACATGGGAGGAGAGAAGAAAGTAAAAACACCTTGCCCTCCAAAGTGGGTTAAACCCTTGTAAGAAGCACACTTATTAACACGTGCATGGGTGTAATGATGGCTGAACGTAATGAGCCTTTATTAACATGACAGCCCCCCCCCCACTGCCACCCACACAAACTGCTTAGAGGAACAGGTGACTTAGGGGCACGGCACAATTATCACCTTAGGCAGCAGTCGGTGCCATGGCAACAGACCACGTGACCCTCTCCCATGAGGGGTATTCCAAGTGATGGTTTGGCAACTGGGAGTTTTTTGCTTTGGGGGGGGGAGGCATGGACTGATTTTTTTATTTTAAAGTTGAGCGACACATAATAATGTGTGTGTGTGTGTGTGTGTGTGTGTGTGTGTGTGTGTGTGTGTGTGTGTGTGTGTGTGTGTGTGTGTGTGTGTGTGTGTGTGTGTGTGTGTGTGTGTGCGTGTGTGTGTGTGTGGGACTTAAGCTCTTTAGATCACCAGCCACTGACACAAACAACTCATCATCCTTTCTATTCATCTCCTCCCAAGACCAAATAAGGATGACTGGCGACCTGAGAAGTTGACACCTCAAAGTGGCGTTAACAATTAAGTAGGCCAGGGAACAGAGTGGGCTCTATTTTAACAGGGTGCTCCAAGACTCATAAGCATAGAGAGAGATGGGTAGAGAGAAAGGAACAAAAGAAGAAAGAAAGAGAGAGAGTTACTGAGAGATTATAAATATAAAAAGATACATCACTCCATGAAGTGATACGTCCTCAATGTCAGACCACGAGGCAGTCAGCGAGTAAGAGAGGAATGGAAAAATAAAAAAAACTGAGGCCGTGTCCAGCCTTTGCCTCGGGAGCGCCAGACCGGAGACTCTCTCCATTCCATAGCAGCCCGCTCTGCCTCTAGCAGTCACGGGGAAAAAGAGAGAGAGAGTCTTTGTGTGGGGTTGCCAGGCAACTGCCTATGGGCAGAGAGGAGGGACGTGAGCTGGCTGCTCCTGTCATTTCTCAGTGCATTAGGCCTGTAATGTAATTGTTCATTGGTGTCTGGAGAGAGTGAGAGAGAGAGAGAGAAAAAGAGACAAGGGACAATGGAAAGAGAGAAAGATGGAGAGACAGAGAGAGAGAGAGAAAGAGAGAAAGAGACAGAGAATGATGATGGAGAGAGAGTAAGGGAGAGATAGCGAGAGTGTGGATTGGGATAACAGGGTGTCTGTGGAGAACAGAGACAGCAGAGTGGAAGCTCTCAGACAGTCCACAAGGGATACTCAAGTGGAGAAGAGAGCCCTGACTGGAGAGAGGGATGGAGAGAGGGATGGAGAGAGGGA
>NC_137923.1:39844440-39861940 GCF_963457725.1 Sprattus sprattus | reverse complement strand
CTTTCTCCCTTCCTCTCTCTCTCTCTCTCTCTCTCTCTTTGCTCTCTCATTTAGCTTTCTTCCTCTCTCTCTCTCTCTCATTTCTCTTTATCCCTCTCTCTCTCTCTCTCTCTCTCTCTATCTCTCTCTTTGCTCTCTTATTTCTCTTTTTCCCTCTACCGTATCTCTCTCTCTCTCTCTCATTTCTCTTTCTCCCTTTCTCTTCAAGGGCGAGGTCATGATTTACAAAAAAAAAAGATATCCATATGGCCTTATTAAAGGAGTTTTACTCACAAAAGTCAAATCTCTATCTCTATCCTCCCGGTCGGGCGGCCTCACCTCCACCATCTTTAAACCCTCAGACTCTGGCCTTTGCGTCTTTAATGAGTGTAATCCCATTTGGAGGGGCTAATCCTCTCCTCTCGGCCACAGACCTTTCGCTTCTCTCTGTGGCGGTGGGTAGGTACACGCCGCTCGACACAAATCACTGGCCTTGCTCGTGACAGCGTAGAAGCCACCGCTGGTGTGTCCAATGGATCTGTTTGTTTTCAGTCATGTTTGTTTCCAATCCCTAACATGAAAACATGTGACTTAAAAGTGGAAATGATTTGTGGCACAGACTGGGGGGGTGTTGTGGACGGAAAATACATTCCCCTGAAAGCAGGCTTCAAAGGTCTGCAGAGGTCGGCCAAGTCAGAAACTACATTTCCCAGAATACCAAGGGAAGCAGACAGGTGATGGAGATTACCAATCAAGCCAGAGAGGAATCAGACCAAGGCTGGCTGGAAAACACATTTCGGAAGTGGAAGGTGAGACACATGTTTGAATGTTGAATGTTGAAAGTTGAAAAAAGTTTGAGTAACTGAGTTTTGGAACTGTTTGTGTTGAAGCAGGGCCGAAGATAGACTTTGAAACTGAAGAATCTGAGATTGTTTGGTTTAAACGGAGACTGATACTTTTGAGCTACTAGAGAAGCATAATTAAAGCTCCCTTTCTGTTGAAAACCCTTTTTTGTCTGATTCCTCCACACTCCCCAAATACAGCCTCAGATAGTTACTAACCATGAAAACCCCCGCAAGGGTTACAATACACACACACACACACACACACACACACACCCTGGTGTTCACAAAGAAACAAAGAAACATACTTGCGCTGCATACACACACTGGGATGCACACAGAAACAAACAAACACACACACACACACACACACACTAAACCCTCTCCTGCTCTCCTTACTTATTAAAAGCTAAATGCATCATTAGGGCAGGCATCTAAGCCTGAACGCCATGGACGCATAAAAATGCAGATCGCGTGCCGCGTGTCTCTGATTGCCAAGGCCCTTTTGTGTGTGCAGACTTTGCACTTTTATGGCTCCCATTCTTCCATCTAACGCCCCGTCATAACCCAGATTTAATCAGAGCACCCATCTGGCGGCGAGGGTGAGAGGGGAGGATGACTTTCACTCAGCAGGAACTATGTAGGAAGGAAGAAACGTATGGAGAAAACGGCTCTCACTGTCTCTGAAACTTAGACACTTACACACACACAAACACTCCAGCTAGCTACGTCTACAATGGTATGTAAATATGTAAAGGCATATTATATTGACACATTTTAGTGGTATTAACACAATATGTACTCAATCACATGTGAAGTTTGTCAATACCAGAGGCAACTATACCCACTTGCATGTTACATGATATACATTGACAAACAGCTATAAAGGGCCTTGCATTTACTCAAAATAGAACAACGAAACCAGCTGCCAGAGACCTGAGACACAAGGACACACACACACACACACACACACACACACACACACACACACACACACACACACACACAACAACATGTTTTTCTTTCTAGGGGCCTTGCGATCAAGATTTGTGACCCCATTGGCCGTCTCATGCATCTTCGTTCAGCCAAGGACAGAGAGAGAGAGAGAGAGGGAGAGAGAGAGAGAGAGAGAGAGAGAGAGAGAGAGAGAGAGAGAGAGAGACGGACAGAGAGAGGGAGAGGGAGGGAGAGAGACAGAGGGAGAGGGAGAGAGAGAGAAAGAGAGAGGGAGAGAGAGGGAGAGGTAGAGAGAGAAAGAGACCATGCATGGAATGACCCATCAGCCATGACAAGTCATTTGGTCCTCCTCCCCTCTCTGTGGTGGTGTATCCAGAGGCCCCTCTCTCCAAAGGCTGAGTGATGGGCTGCCTGCTGCCCTCCATCATAGATGGCCATTCGGCTCTGATGATTAGGGCGGCTCCTCTGTCCCGCGCTCAGCAATAAGACACTGGCAGCACATTTATATGTTTATATGAGGTGTGTGTGTGTATGAAGTGTATGTGTTGCTGTGTGTGTGTGTGTGTGTGTGTGTGTGCGTGTGTGTGTGTGTGTGTGTGTGTGTGTGTGTGTGTGTGTGTGTGTGTATTGTGTTTGAGTAACAACAATGTATTGCTCACCTTGGCTAAACTGCATCATACACATGCCTCCCCTCTCTGCCCATAACGCGGCTTGTGATCCACACGCCGGCCCCCTGTACTGGTCCCTCTCCCGTACCCCGTGACCCTCACTGGCACTGAGCAGACCTCTGGCTTTGCACATCAAACATTCCTCTTGCATGCTTCCAACACCCTCACCCCTATGCCCCTCCCCCCACCCCCATCCTTCCACCTGCCCACACCCCCCCTAACCCGCGCTCCTTCAGCCGATAAGGGGACACCGCTCTTGCACCTGTGTGATGAGCGATTATCCCCGGTACTGACTGCGCAGCTGCCCCACTGGCCCAAACTCCCCAGGGGGACATCTTAGACACTAGTTAGACAAGACACCACCCCCCCCACACACACACACACACACACATCTACATTTACACAGGATCGTATCTCATTCCAGGAGGTTATCCAGCCGTGTTAACAGCAATTACACCAAATTATTTTTGTTGTCTTCATTATTAGGTACCATAGCAACAGCCAACTGTGATATCGTTTCAATGTTGTTAACAAGCTCGAAGGTGTACCTTGTGCCAGTTGTCGTGGCGACACAGTCATTACAATGTGTTTCTCTGATCACTTGCGAGGGAGGAAAGACAATTTTTTGTGGTCAGATTGGAAAAGACAGGAATGAAAAAGCGATTTGTGTGTCACGGGAGAATGTTTCTGCTCTGGAGTTTGGCCATGCTCTCAGAGTTTGGTGAATTCTCGGGCACAGTTTATGAAGTTTGTATGTTCTAACTTGAAATGAAAATGGAATGAGGAGGACAGAGATAAGAGCCACAGTACTTCCAGCAGAGGGACAGCTAAACCAGCTTTTTATCTCCTGTTCCACCCTCTCTCTCACACACACACATACTCTCTCCCTCCCTCTCTCTCTCTTTTACACACACATACAATCTCTCTCTCGCACACAAACACACATTCTCTCTCTAATACATATACACAAACACAAGCTATTTCTCACTCTCCCTCTCTCTCTCTCAAGCACACACACATACATCTATTCTCTCTATATATCCCATTCTCTCTCTCTCTCTCTCTAGCACACACAAACTCATACAGTCTCTTTCTCCCTCCCTCTCTTCACATCTTTTCTTCTCTGTCACTTCTAGCTAGGAGTAGCAGTAATTGAGTCCTTGGGGGCATGGTTGTGCCTGTGTAATGTTATGCATAGATATGGAACGCCTAGGAGTGTTTCTTACTATTTTGATGCAATGTTCAACAGCACTCAGACAGGGAAAGACAAACCTAATGGGGAAACCCAGCAGGCCACGGTGAGAGGCCATTTTGACTGAAAGGGGAGGGTGTGCGTGTGTGTGTGTGTGTGAGAGTGTGTGAGTGTGTGTGTGTGTGTGTGTGTGTGTGTGTGTGTTTGTGTTTTTTTTGTTTGTTTGTTTTGTCCTCTATTACAAGTTTTAATTGCACTCTCATTTGATGGCCTTTAAAAAACGTGGCTGTTTGTGTGAGATGGAGGCACTACACACCCGCGTGTGCAGCAGGCATTCACATCTCCATGCTTAATGATATGTGATCGATGGCGGAGCAATTTTCATGCGGCATGAGAATGGGCCTTGCCTGGTGAACCTGAAGTAAACCAGTAACCATTGTTCCTTCCCTTCAAGGCAAATAAACCTGAGTTCATTCTTAGTGACTACTCTGCAAGACTAAACACAAAACACAACAAATACCGTCTCCATTGGACAGACACTGTTAAGTCACTCTCTTTGTGCTTACCTGGTGTTTATGGACTCGGTGCTCTTGTACTATGTTGTGGGTGAGGTCGGGATTGGGCTAGTAGCTTTTTTAGGAGTCCTTGATCCACTTGATGGTATAATGAAGGGGTTTTGAATGGCTCTCCCTCTATCACTTCCTCTACTTTTTCCTCTCATTCTTTTTCACCCTCTCCCTCACCCTCTCATTCTCTGTCCCCATGGCGACCCCTGTGGGCTACATCTCGATCAGAAATGCACTAGGCTGCTGCCTCCCAGAGCTCTCCCACGTGTGTGTCCAACATAGTAGAAACACTCAACAACATGAACCACACACACAAACAGACACACATACACAGGCACACACACACACACACACACACACACACACACACACACACACACACACATACGCACCAACGGAAATGATGCTCCATAAAAAACAATGTGGAAGTTACTGGAGACCCATAGAGTTTAATGTACACTTTGAGGCCAGTTTGAAAATTGAAACTGTGTTAATAAAATCTCTGCTAACTTTGTCGTTTGTCAGGCATCCGTAGCCTGAAATGACACTAATGTTCCATCGTTCGAAAGTCGTTTGAACAGGAAGTGATTTGCAGTGCAGAGAAGGGACAGATCACCAGCACTGTTTATGCCCCTGGGACTCTGTTCCCCCATGACCTTGTGGATTGCCAGCATCCCTGCTACTAGCTGTGGTATGATAGCACACACAGCTCTAGCCTACTGACTGAAACAGTGGCACGTCTTCACAAGGATGCTGTCCCTCTGACCGCCGTCCACACAGACAAGAGGACTGTGCAGACACGCTCTGGCTGGCCCTGGAGAGCAAGCATATGTTGACTTATGCAAGGAAGCCATGTCGCCAGGCCTGGAAAACAATGGATACGACACCCGAGGTATCTAGGGAGAGGCAGAGTGTCAAAAACAAACCTTCACACGTCTCACCTCCCTGCCAACGAATGTTACTGTCAAGGAAAAGTTTCTGCTGTGCATTGTGTTTCTGCCATCTCCCTCCCTCCCTCTCTCTCTCTCTACACATCTCTCTTTCTCTCTCTCTCTACATCTCTCTCTCTCTCTTTCTCTCTCTCTCTGGCCTCTTGTAGTGTATGCTGTATGCTTCTATGTTACAAGCACCATTTGTCCATCCATTTTGGATTGCCATGACGCATGGCGGCTGTGTATTCTTTTTGTTGAGGTGGCTGCCTGCACTGAGCTGAGCTGGGCTGAGCTGGGCTGTGCTTCGGCTCTAGGGGAGAGGAGAAAGAAAGAGAGAGAGAGATAGAGAGAGAGAGAGAGAGAGAGAGAGAGAGAGAGAGAGAGAGATGAGGATAAACGAGGGGCCTGCGTCTGGCTCTGCCTGCAAAGCGTTTGGAAAGCACTTTCAAGACGTGAGACATAAGCTTACCCCCCATTCTTCTTCCTGATGTCCATACATCTCCCTATCTCTCTGTATCCCTCCCTTCTCTCTCTCTCTCTCTTTCCATTCCTCTCTAATTCTCATCCCCACCACACCCCACCACCCCCACGTCCCACCTCCTTCTACTTTATGGGAGGGAGAGTGGAAAATGCTAACCATGCCAACAATCTGTCCATTTAAGCGAGAAAGAGCAGGGCGAAGTGAGATGCATCGTGGGATAGATGTCTCTTTTAGCCCTGATGCTCCACGGGAGGGAACGCCGCCGTGTGCAATAACAGACTCCGGTGACGGCGTAACAATACAACCTAACGGCAAAGCTCGACACGTTGAAATGACACAGCGGCTGTTAGCGGTGTGTAGGTGACAGGAAAGATGCTCAGCTGCGAGGTTAATTGGCGGTAGCATTGCGTTGCCCCCTGGCTCCAAACGCTCTCTGATCGCTGAGCACCAGTTTGGTTTCGCTTTTAGTGGCACAGAAACTGGCAGCGAGCAAGGCTGACAAATTCCTGCCTGACAATGACTTAATGATTAATAATATGGCAACTCCATTCAGCCGTTGCCATGGCTACAAACGAGCTGCTAAGGCTTGTGAGCTCAGGGCAGAATGGCGACGTGCTCCTGCTCGGCTTGATAACAAACCGAAGAGGCCGCCCTATCCCTAACTCGGATACCCGGCGATAAACCAGCAGCGCAGCTGAAGAGACGGAATAATCCTCGCCGTCAGAAGTCGACCCGTGTATGTTGCGAGTGTAACTACGTGACTCCATATTCTTCCTCTCTCTCTCCCTTACACACTCTATCTCTCGCTCTCTCTTTCACAGGCTCTCTCTGTCTCCTACTCGCTCATCACACACTCCCTCCCTCCCTCTCTTTCCCCGCTCATTTCCCTCACATTCCATTTGCGTCTAATGTAATCACAGCTGTACAGAAGGTTGACGACAACCATTAAGCCGGCGCTCAGGGGCACGATTGCCGCCCAGTGGCCCAGCAGCAGTGCAGGGACTTGGCAGGGGGCACAAAGCTGAGAGAGAGAGAGAGAGAAAAAGAGAGAAAGAGAGAGAGAGAGAGAGAGGGGAGGTTGCTGCTGGTGTTGGATGGAGAGATGGAGGGTGATGTGGGCAGGGAGGGTCCTCCTGCTGTTGCTGCTGCTGCTTCTGCTGTGTCCTCGGCTAGTTGGGAATGGGCTGCCCTGGCAGCCAGCAGACGGGGGGAATAGGGGAAGGGAGAGAGGGGTGGGGGTGGGAGAGGGAAGAGAGGAAAGTGAGGGTGTGTGGGTGGTTCACAGGGATCCTTGCGGCAGGCTGGCCAGCAAGCTGCCTTGCTGTCAGATGGTTTGAGCCGGTTTGTTATCAGGCCTCAGCTGCTCCGGCTGGATGTAAAGTGGATCAGCGGGGAGAGTGGGTCTGGTGCTGCTGTGTGTCTGTATGTGAGCATGTGTGCATGTGTGTGTGTGTGAGTCAGAGTGTGTGTGAGCCAGGGGCTTTAGGGGGGTCATCCTCTCACTGGGCGCACACCCAAAACGAGGGGGCCACAACAAGAACAGTGTTTGTTTCGGGCCCCAGGCAGAGTGCTGACCGAAATCTAAGGACAGCCTGGAGCAAGGCACACACTCCACTCCACGGGACAGATGCTGCACCGAACATGTGATAACCAGCAAACAGCCTGGCTAACACTCCAACCATGCTAACTCTACGTGAAAAACAGACACATCCAAAATAATAACTTCCTTCACTGACACACCGACAGAGAAGTGGGAATATCAGATGGACTGTCAGCATGTCTTCTCTCTGCATTCTTTGACAATTTGACGCCACAACCTACTGTAGTCAGTTGCAGTCAAACATCGACGCTATTATCGATCCACTTATGAAGCTCCACCAACCGAGAGGCCAGAGCAATACGCTCAGCTAACACACCCGACCGATGGCACGTTCGGCCCCGAGACAGAAGCACTTAAGAAAATAATAAATAGATCCTTCAGGTAAAATCGTTCTGTTTTTTTTTCTGCTGTTGTCTTTTTTTGTCAAGGATATCTGCTTGGCATATCGACCCCCGCTGCCAGCAGTTCGTTTTCACCCGCCGTCTCTCGTAGCGCGCCTCAAACTATCTAAAATGATTTGGTATATCAAATGGAGCAGAGCAAATGCTATATACGTATATATATATATATATAGAGAGAGTTATAGAGTAAACATTATGGGAAACCACTGGAGGGGTATAGACACATGATGTTGACTATTTTAAGACGTTGGAGCCGACCTGCGAGAAGACAAAGCACTGACGCCCCCTCCCTCACATTATTTGCTATTTCTGGGGCTTGTCTCTCCACCACTGCTGCTCTGGGCTTTGCATGTGGAAGTTGTTAGCCAGCTTTGTATGCAGAAATGAGCCTGTGCCAGTCTCTCTTTCTTTCTTTCTCTCTCTCTCTCTCTCTCTCTCTCTCTCTCTCTCACTCACACACACACACACACACACACACTTATGGGAGGGGAATTTATACCAGCACTGACATACATTAATACACACACTTGTGGGATGTGAGCGTATACCAGCAATGACATACATGCGTGTGCGCACACACATAGTTTTGGGTTGTGAGATTATGCAAGAGCCGACACACACACACACACAAACACACTCACAGCTGCGGAGAGTGAAGGGGGCACGTGAGTCTTGAGAAGCGTGGGTGTGTGTTCCTTTACGAGGAGTTAATTATTCAGCCCACACTCTCACACTCACGCTCACACTCACCCCGAAAAGCCTGACACAGCCCCACATCACCCCCGCCACTAACACTGCCAACACCAGACGAACATGAGTCGCTCAGCCCAACACCATCATTATTGTCATCGCCCTAATTCACACACCGTAAATGTTTCTGTTTAGGTGTCCCTTTATGGGCAGAGCATGAAGGGCTGAGTTAGGGGTCCTTGGGGGAATGGCCAAGATAATGGACCCAGCGCTGGCATTGCGTTATCACTGCATATTTAAATGACCTACCCAGAAAAAGAGCTAGTGCGCCCAATTTCTTGTTAATGTAACACTAAATCATACATGAGCGACCAGAAATGAGGATGCGATACAATCACCAGACGCACACAGTCTCTATCCAGTCCATTTTAGTGTGCCTGCTATTAATCTCAACTGAAAGCATGAGATAACAAATATGTATATATTTTAAATAAATCAAATATCTGGGAAAAGTCCAAAGAAAGGCCTCACCGACGTTTTCATTTTGACAGCCATTTTAAATGTATCCATAGTGTTAGACTATTAGATGATAATGCAAAAACATTTTAGTGACATTAAGTTATTTAAACACTTTTAATGTAGGTCTGTTTTTGTCAACACAAATTTTAGTTTTAGGCACTGAATACTCACTATATTTAGTCTACTTTTGTACATGGAAACAATGTATTACATCAAGCAAGCTTACTATATTGGTTATGATATCTAGCCTAATGTTAGCTAACAAGAAATTCTACCTAGGTTTGTTATTTGGCTTATCAAATACAGGTGGACATTGGGTTGCACAACTAATTGAATAGTTATCTAACTTACTGCAGCACCTCTAAGCGGTGTGCTTCAGATGTTCTTCCCTCTTTTCTTCTTTTCTTCTTTTCACACACTCTTGCTCACATCTTTTCTTCGTTCTCTTGTTCGTTTGCTCTGTAAATAAAAGGACTAAACGATTATTTTTTAATCCAAATCTTCAGTAGGTTGTGAAGCTCGGCGGTGGCATAACCTAGCTCGTTCAGCATCCACTGACTACACTTAGCAGCCTAATCATGGTTAGTGAAGGGAGGGTATGAACAGGGAACTAATAGCACGCAGGCTTTCATATGCTCACCGGGGAGTACAATTTAGAGGAAAATAAAGGCTTATTTATTTAAGGTTTAGCCTTGTTAATGAATGTAACTTTAAAGTGTCTCTACTTTAAGTTTTTGTCTCGCTCTGGTCTCTTCAACTAAAAAAAAAAACACGTCTTTGTTTTCAAAGATTCATGTCTGTCTCGCCATCAGCATGTTTTAGTCGTGGGAACTAGTTTTGTTCGGCGAAGACTTTTTAATCAACATTTCCGTTTGACAAAATGAACACTGCGTGGAGAGCAATGGGAGAGACAGACACACAGGGGAGTGGAATTGAGCGGAGCTTGCCGTGGTAAATTAATTACAGCAGTCTGACACAGGGCTGAGTCCTCTGGTCCAGGTGGGGATGGTGATGGGGGAGCTGGAGGTGGTGGGGCGATGCAGTGATTACATAACCTAGACAGGAAGATCAGCTGTTCAGGCTCCAACACCCTAGAGTACAGAGAGGATTGGGGTGGGGTGGAAGTGAGTGTGTATGTGAGTGTGTGTTTGTATGTGCGTGTGTCAGCTGTGGGTGTTGGGGTGGGGGGGGGGGGGGGGGGGTAGAGCATAATGGGTAACCTTCTCTCTTTCTCTCTCTGTTTCTCTCTCACTCTCTCTCTCTCTCACACACACACACACACACACACACACACACTGAACTGCCCTGATAATTAGCTTTGGAGAGGAAGAAAGGCAGGGGCAGCAGTGGAAAGGAGTGGAGAGGAGAGGGAAGAGGTAAGACAGGGCGAAGTGGAAAAGAGAGATCAAGATAGCGGAGAAGGCAAGAGAAAGAAGAGGAGGTGTGGGAAAGTGAGAGAATGAATGAATACAAGAAGAGAGGAATGTAATGAATGGGAATGTGTGTGAAGACAGGATTGGGATGGGGAGAGAGGACTCTAGTTAAGATGCTAGGGGTGAAAGCAATCAAGTCCAAAGACCAAAATGCCAAACGGAGTGAACAGGAAATACGGCAGCACATACTCACAGACAACGCATCACAGACTCTGCAGGATGGATGGAGCGACATCCGTCACAATTTGGCCTTGACCTTTCCCTGTCACGAGCGCATGGCCCCCTCCCTGCCTCCTCACTTTTCCCTCCCAATCTGTTATGGCAAAGCCCACGTGGCCCATTGCCGTCCACAAACAAACAAACTGACTCACAGTGTCCTATCAGCCAAGTGGCCCAATCAGCCAAGCGCCCTACCTGTGCCACCAGACTACCACCTCTACCTACCTGCAGCTCTACCCCTCACCAGCAGATGGTGCCACTGTGTGAAGGGGTAGTCAGAGTCAACTGCAAATCATGTCGACTTCCAGACATGCCCAGTTGGAGAAGCCCAGGACTGAAAAAAAAAATCATGAGATACCACCAGGGTGTATGCATACACACAGATTAGGTTTAGCTAATGACCACTCGATTTAGGTACAAAATGCCTGCCAGATTGCTTCAATTTCACAGTTTCAACCATTAACTGTTACAATATCGTCATTACCACTCACAATTACACCACAACATTATGACAAGCTCCACTACTGTTGGCTAAGGCTCTGATTTGGGTTGATTACAGCAGCAGTGGTAGCTAACACTACTGTAGCTAGCATTTCCCCTTAAAGCCAAGAGTCATGATGATATGATGCCAGAATAAAAGCACTCAGGCTTCAGACTGGACGGTGGTAGAATATCATATCATATCATATCATATCAGGCAGTCAGTTGAGGGGCCCTGCATAGGGGACGCCTTCAGAGGGGACTTTGATGTCTTTGATGTCCCGACCCTGCCCAGTCTCTGTAGGTCACTGGGTTGACGGGTGGAGATGGGTTGAATGTGTGTGTGTGTGTGTGTGTGTGCACTGACCTCCCTCTCGCCCAGCACCATGGATTCACTGCAATGCACTTTACACCAGCAGCCCTGATGCTCTGACACTCAGCTTCACTGATAATACACACAGTCACACACACGCTACTGGGTTACACACACACTAGTCGGTCACACACACACACACACACACACACACACACACACACACACACACACACACACACACACACACACACACACACACACACACACCACATCCCAGGAGGGCTTATTAGAGAATGTGAATCCACTCTCCTTCCATTCACCATGAACAAAATACCCAGATAGAGTGCTGATGATTACTCACAAACTCTCTCTCCCTCTCTTTTTCTTTGTCTCAAACCCTCTCTTCCTCCCTCTCTCTCCCTCTCTTCTCCCTTCCCCTCTCTCTGATGAAGGCCTGGGCTTTATGGTGATGACTAATGAATGAGCATCTGGGAGAGCACACTGGTTCCTTTCTGCCTCGCTGCTCTCCAACACACATTACATCAGAGCAAACAAAAAAACATATATGCACTGTCACGCGCCCCCCCCCCCCCCCCCCCCCTCTTTTTCTCTTTCTCTCTTCCTCTTCACTCTCCGCTCCACACATACATAAACACACCCTTGCCCAGGTCTTGTGGGGTGGAATAAGGAGGGGGGTTTGGAGGTTGGTCGAGAGGGAGAAGCATGATTGGCTGGACCAGCCCTGTTGGTTGGGTTGTGCAGGGTGCCATGCAGGTTAATTACTGTACAGATGGCTGATAGGAGGGTGTGTGTGTGTGTGTGTGTGTGTGTGTGTGTGTGTGTGTGTGTGGTGCGGGGGGAGAGAGAGAGATAACGACACTGACTTGACACAGCAGACATCTAGGGAGTAGCAACCCTTGTTTTTCTTTCTTTCTTTCTTTTCTCTCTCTCTTTGGTAATGTCTCTTTAATTTTAGTTGTCTCCTACTTCATGGTCTTAGAACTTGTCCTTCTCTTGCATTCCCACACTCTCATTTCAACAGAGCAGGTCAGACCCTCCATTGTACACTGTCTTTTTGTTCCATCGTCCTCTCTTCCGCTGTTGCCCTCTTGCATTTCATTCAGACTGGTATTCTCCATTCCTGAACGCCACTTTAACTCAGAGAAAAACAATATTCTAGAGGAGCCACATTCAAATTAACAATGTTATCAATAATCAGACCCAAGCAAAGTTGGTGTGCATCATGAACAATATGTTTATGCTTATCATGTTGGATTTGTGTGGTCTGACAACACAGTGGTCTTGCTTCGTTTTCGTTAGCTGCTAAGCTGCGTTACACCCCTATCCCGCCATGCCAGCTCTCCATTTTACACAGACATGGTTCTGGCTCTGAGACTTCCTACACTGCTGGCTTAAAGGCCGGACAACAATGACATCCCTTTCCGTGTTCCTCACTTTTTTTTTAACTACAGAACGGGAAGGCGGAATAAAGGTGAAACATTCATGCCTTGAACAGGCTGTATAAAAGGGACTCTCTCTCTCCCTCTATTGCACTGAGGCTTCTCATACATCATGTTATCTCTCTCTCTCTCTCTTTCTCTCTCTTACACTAAAGTGTCTCTCTCTCTCATACCTCATGTTCTTTGCCCACTCTCTGTTTCTGTCTGTCTCTCTTTCTCTCTCTCTCTCTCACACACACACACCACCTACACCACACACACACACACACACACACACACACACACACACACACACACACACACACACACACACACACACACACACACACACACACACACACATGCCTGCATGTCTGTCCCTTCTCTCTTCTTCAAAACATACGTCATGTTTTCTGCTCTCTCTCTCTCTCTCTCTTTCTCTCTTTCAATCTCCCTCCCTCCTCCCTCCCTCTCACATGTTCACTTACTTCAAACCTCCATGCACACTAACCATCCACCCCCACCACCAACACCCCTCCACCCTCCTGCACGCCACCTCCGTTTAAGCCTCCACACACGACACAGCACACCTGCAGCGGAAGCCTGGCCTCCACAGGGATCCTTAGCTACAGATATGACACGCAGCGCACTTGATTTAACAGCTTTTCCCTTCCCAAACAGAGAGAGAGAAAGGGAGAGGATGGTGGGAGGGGGGAGGGTGGGGTGGCAGAATTCGTATTCACGACACAAAAAAAATCCCTGCTCCATGACAATAGAAGAGTTCCGGTACAGGGAAGGTGTGTGTGCGAGGATCACTTTGCCAAATGTCTCCTGTGGAGCCCCGGCCTAGGTGCTTGCTTGCATGCAGTGTGATGAGATTCAGGAGGGGAAGAGTGCACGTGTGGAGGCTGGGGGGGGGGGGGGGTGAAGGTCTTGTGCACGGCTGCCTCCCCTCTTGGCTGCATCCCTAAGTGGCTGGTGTAGGGTTTTAAGCAGCGCCATATGGTTTCAGTCTCGACCTCGCCACATGACTTTCCTGTGACGCGCTAGTGCACGCATCGATCCCAAGGCGTTCATTCATCCCTTATCCCGCCACTTTGGAAGCAAAGCGAAGGCCACCACCCACAGAACATACTACCGGAGAGAGAGAGAGGGAGAGAGAGAGGAGAGAGAGAGAGAGAGAGAGAGAGAGAGAGAGGGATGGAGCCAGAAAGGACCAGAGTGGCGCTGCACTTAAAATAGAGGATGAAATGGAGACGGAATATTATATCCCCAGTCTGATGAATTATTGATGTTTGATATACATTAAGATCTCACGATTGCGCTCAATTGTGAAGCAAATGGTCAGTCGCATCAGTTCGCGATAAAGTGTCTGTGACTGACTGCCGATGCCGGTTGGAGAACTACGTTTCAGGCTTTTCTTCATACCAGCTTATTGCAAATGAAACGGGGCGAAATGGCTTCAGAAGAGAGCTAATGCATGAGGCCTAATTGGAGACGCGTGTCGGACGAGTGCAAAAGACACGACTCTTTTCCACAGCGTTGCTGATCGAAGCAGGTTGAGTCTGTAGAGGTCAGCATCGTATTTCCACACAAAACAAGTGCCTAAGCTGGGACAGTCGCACAGTGACAACCAAAGTTAATCAGAGCTCTAAAGCGGGTTGGGGGGGGGGGGGGGAGCGGGTGGAGAGGGGCGGTTGGGGGAGGGGGGGTGTCACCAGGGTTTACATCGCTCACAAATCATGATGTCGCCTAACCCCCCATCTTCCCCTTCCACACACACAGACACACACACACACACACACACACACACACACACACACACACACACACATGCCCACACACAACCACCCTCACTACTTCCCTCCTCATCTATTCTTCCCAATTCATCAAGCAGACAGAGCAAGGCGCATCAATCACGCCACAGAACAACACCACTTCTTTTATTTATAACGTCGTGATGAATGAGTGGGAAAATAACCCTGTCAATTCCCACTGTTACAGCTCCAATGGGAAGAACTCCGTCACAGTCAAGAGGGGTGGACTTCAACCCTGTTGACGGGGGCTGAAATAGAAATTCTTTACCCCCCTCCCCTTCTTGTCTTGCTGAGGCCAGCGGTGCACCTAGCTTGGTTAGTCTTGCAGGTGAGTTTGCGTGGCGTCAGCCTTGTCACCACGGTGATGTGCGTTGCGTGGCGGGGCAACAGCAAAACCCCAAGGTGACGATCAGTGTTTACCCCTAGCAAACCATCATAACGTTTAAGAACTGTGACGTGGCTACAGTGACAACTCCCCCTCCTCCCCCCACCTTGATTAAACGGTTAGGAGACCAGCGAAGGCGGACCTGTCCCTCGACAGTGTCAGATCCGCCTCTCTCGCCTCCCTCTGTCTTTCCAGGGACCTTAACGCGCAGTGACACTTGCTCTGGCTCCCGGACCCTCGCTGGAGGAGGCTGGCACTGGGACACTCAGGCCCCTGGGACATTTCTATTCGCTGCCTGCCTGCCTGTCTGCCTGCCTGCCTGCCTGCCTGGCTCCACTGAGACCGTGCTGGCTACTGTTTGTTCCAGGACCATCCCATTTCTCAATTTCTGACGTCAGTGGGCCACACAATAGATATTGTGTGTGTGTGTGTGTGTGTGTGTGTCTCTCTGTGTTTGTGTGTGTGTTTTGTGTGTGTGCATTGGGATTTTGGATGAGACCACAGCATGATTTCGCAATAAAACTGGATCAGTTGGAATCTGTTTGCAGTTATATCGCCCAATAAAAACCCTTCAACTGAGTCCCAGATGTGGCTCCTCTCATACTCACACTCTCACTGCTGCTCTAATAAAATGTGCATCTACATTATATGAGAAAGGCAGTACAACTTTATACTAAGTATTCTTATTACACTGTATTTGACAAAAGTATTCACAATAGTACACACTTGTTATGTGAGTACACATTAACGCTTAAGTTCTGAAATGTAACAGTTTGGGTTTGGAATTTAGCACATACTTTTATCCAAAGTGACTAACATAGTCAGCCTGCAGAGGATGGATTTTATACCCGGGTTGACCCCTTAGAGGGCAGCAATGCTAAACACTGTGCCACCAACAAGTTACCATGAAACTAATCCATACATTAACCACAACCACAACCCCTTATGCAAGAGGCACATTGTCCCTCTCAGGTAAGTATTATATACATAGGATCTATGGACACTTATAGGAACTGGGTCCAAAAGCTGTTATCCATGTTAAAGCAAATCTTTAGTGGCTGTGGAGAACATCAAACAAGGAGTAAGCAATTAGTTTGCTCTAACAAAGCTTCTGTCTTATCTATAGGATGTTTTTTTGTTGTTGTTGTTGGCTTCCATTTTGGCTGTGGTGTATTTCTTATTTCCTCTTTTTGCTGAGCTGTCGGAAGAAACATATTAGAGGTGTCTGGACCATGACTAAATGGTTCTCAGTTTTGGAGAGCAAAAAGGGCCCCTAATAACCGTCTCTATACATCAGTATTATGGGGTGAACAGCAAAGTTCCTTTCATCTGGTAAATAGGCAGAGAAGAATCATCTCCACACACACACACACACGTGTATATATATATATATATATATATATATATATATATATATATATATATGTATTATGGCATGCCGTTCAGGAAATTAACATTTGAATATATATATACAAAAGTCTGAATATATATACAAAAGTCTGAATATATATACAAAAGTCTGAATATATATACAAAAGACTGGATATATATATACAAAAGTCTGAATATATATACAAAACTCTGAATATATATACAAAAGTCTGAATATATATACAAAACTCTGAATATATATATACAAAAGTCTGAATATATATACAAAAGTCTGAATATATATACAGAACTCTGAATATATATACAAAAGTCTGAATATATATACAAAACGAAGTCTGAATATATATACAAAACGAAGTCTGAATATATATACAAAACTCTGAACTCTGAAGCGCTCAATCCGTCTTTGTCCGCCATATTGGATTGAGCGTTTCCTATTAAATCAATGGTACCAAAATGTTTATAATTACGTATTTTCTGCTTTATGAAATACTGTATTTCTGTTGTATTGTTCAATTTTGACATTGATTTCTCACTAGAAATGCAATAATAACACGTTTATTTTACACCGTTTGACTTCACCAAGGATATTTTTAGAGGCAATTTCTCCATTCACTTGACTGGGGTCTTGTCAAAACCTTCGTACTTCCTTGTTTTCTGCTTCATGAAATACTTTTTTTTTCTGTTATATGGCTAAAATTGATTAAACATTGATTTCTCGCTAAAAATGCAATAATAATAACACGTTCATTTTGCATCGTTTGACTTAACGAAGGACATTTTTACGTTTAAATGGGATAGCCTACATCGTATCCTCTCGTCACATGATCAAATAGGGACTTGACATTGGACAAAAAATGATTACCCAGAAATCCTCATTGCATATACCAATGAAAATAAGACATTATTCATTGAATTGAATAGGTTTTTTTTAAATAGTTTCCATAGTTTATGTAGGATAAGCATATAATTGTGTTATAGATTGCTACTGACCATTTCCCTTCTACAAAATAATACTCACCATGACCTAGATAGGTTGGCCATTCCAAGGGAATAAATACCATAAGGTACTTCAGCATACTATAACTAGCCTTCATGACATTTTGTGAAGCACCCGACGAGGCAAAATCCCGGACGATTTGGGAATCCGTGCCGGATGCATTTTTTAGGTCTCAAAAAGAGGACATGTCCG
>NC_137923.1:39824440-39826940 GCF_963457725.1 Sprattus sprattus | reverse complement strand
GTTCCAGCCCTCTCTCCCTGGCTCCCTTCTGTGGCAGTCTGTGTGCCGTTCCCACTTTGCTCTGGCACTTTAATATTATTTGGGCTATCTCCCGGGGGGCCGTAACTATCTCTGTAATCAAAGAGCTCTAATGAAAAGTGCAGGCATGCTGTAATGAGAGCAGGCAAACGAATGCGCTCCCCACCAGAAGGCACCCGGGGGGTTGGAATCAACCGCCGCACCCATTATCAACTGACCCCACCTTTGCTTCATCACCACAGCAACAGGCGGTGGCTGCCGCGCGCAATTCTGGCAACCTGCAAAGCGTCTGACTATGGGACAGATCTGGCGGGCGGGTCCATGCCAGAGCAGGGCCGAATCCATAATAAAGCCTACTCCTAACCGGGTTGGCTGGACTGAGGGCAGATATAACCACCTGTGCCAGTGCTCCCAAAAACTAGCCGGTCTCCACCAGAGATCTCAGTGGCAATTTTCACATATGAAAAAACTTTTTTAACAAACGTACCCCCTAATTAGGAGGCAGGGGAAAGAAATAATCTGCTGACATTACTACATTTTAAACATAGATATAAATATAAGTATGCTCACGGTGCAGAGGGCCTCAAACTCCTTGTCGGAGACAAAGGAGCCATCCAGGCCGAAGAGGAAGATGGAGGCGTAGGAAAGCATCCCGCCGAGGATGATTAGGTTGTTCATGTAAGGGCTGGACATCTTTATCATCCTGAAGACAGACAGACAGACAGTCAGACAGACAGACAGACAGACAGACAGACAGACAGACAGACAGACAGACAGACAGACAGACAGACAGACAGACAGACAGACAGACAGACAGACAGACAGAGAACACAGAGGTCAAAAATGCCATCTCTGTGTGTTACATTTCCTGTGTGGTTGCATGAGAGGAGTGTTTTTTTCTGTCATTCAATGTAAATGTGCTACATTTAACCAGATGATTTAACAAACAATAGCCATACAGACTGTATGTGCAAGATGTCTAATGCCTGGGCAACACACATCAGTTACTGTGCTGCAGTGTTGTGTTAGAAATGTTGTGTCCAGTGTTGGTCAGGAATAAAGTAGAGACTCACACGGTCGAATAAAGGTGCAAGTAAAAAAGTTTACTGAGAGATACCAAGTACAACGATACAAGAGTAAAGTTGGAGAAGGCGCCTTCTCAAGGGAGGGCGGTTAGGCGGCCCCCTTATACTGTTGTGATCAAAGTGATTTTCCAACTTGCTTCAGGTGGGCCCCTTTTTGGTTGTCAGGCAGTTTCCATCAGATAGTTGTTGACAAAAAATTGTCTGCTCGACAGTATTGACAGTTTTATCCTTGCCCTCTGTTTGACCCTGTGGCACGTCTAATGTTCTAGAGACTTCAAAGGTCTCCACTGCCTCTACACTTCCTGTGCATGGGTGCGCCTGCTACAAGGGGGAAACTCCCTGTTCCTATGTACCTTATACTGGCTTAATATTTTTCTATGCAGACTACTCTTAATATTCTTACAGTTGTGTGATCCGCTGACCATTATGATCTTGGCCGTGCTGTTCCTGGTTTGGCACTCTTGCCCTGAGCTCTGCTGTGTAACATGCTACATGAGGTTCCTGTTTTGCCCTGTGCCCTGCTCTGCTCTGCAGTGTGAGGCCCTACCTGTGGTTCCTTTTCTGCCCTCTTCTGTTCCTGTTCTACCTGTGGTTCCTAATCTGTGCTGGGCAAGTGCAGTGCCTACCTGTGGTTCCGGTTCTTGATGTTGAAGAAGAGGAAGGCCCCGGCCATGAGCATGCCCAGGATGGTGATGGTGGAGAGGATGCTGTAGAGTGGCACGCTGATGTGCCAGCGCTGGAGACGCACAAACGTCCGGTCCTTAGGAGGCTCCACCCCTGAGGAGGCCGGAAAAAACAAGGAACGGAAGGATGTGGAAATTTAAACAGAACAGAGAAAATGTAGAAATGCAGTATGTAGAAATGCAGAATGTAGAAAATTGCTTTTTAGCTATGGTGAGAGTGTATGATGCCAAAACACCCGGTTACATCACTGAGGATGTTCTCAACTGTCAAAGTGAACAGTGAAAGGAGAGTGTCCCAATCTCCTGAAGGGCTAGCTGTGTTACAGCATCTCTCTTGTCTCCCGCCCCCAGGGCTAGAGCCTCGACATGCAGAGGGTGAGAGGAGCTCCCTCCAGGTGGTCAAAGAGAGATATCCATGTTGTACCAGACAAGGGTCAAGAGCAGCAGCTTGTATCGCGGAAGTTTCCAGAAATCTTTGTACTTGCTAACATCCATGAAGACATACACACAGGCGTCTCTGGCAAGTTCATACCTTGAAATCTCATGGTGTTGTTGATAAGGTCCAACACATCTGCGATGGCATTGTACTCTCCCACCTTCACCTCGTGTCCCTCTGTGTGTTTGTGAGAGAGAGAAAGACAGAGAAAGACAGAGAAAACAGAAAAGAGTGGAAGACAAGGAGAGAGAAGAAAGAAGAAAGAAAGATATAACAGA
>NC_137923.1:39811940-39819440 GCF_963457725.1 Sprattus sprattus | reverse complement strand
ACAGTTTAGTTCACATACAGTAGTCCCCTGACTTGCTCAATGTGTGAAGTGTTTTGAAAAACCGCAATGACCCGAGTCTGGTCGTGTTTGAACAACCAGCATGGTAAATTAAATCAGTAACAGCATAGTGGCAAAAAGACAGAAAGTGCAAGACACAGGAGACGTCAAAATAAAAAAAACAATCAATCAAAAAATCAATCAATTAATACACGATTTAACATGACAATAGTTTTCTCATTAAATCACTAGCAGGGAAAATGAAATCAGTAACAGCAAAGTGGGGCTGTAAGGGTGACTGGGATTGATGTGCCTTCACAGAACTGTATCCTCGCATACGCCACGCTCGACTCCTTCTGACTTCCAACCGCTTCGGGCTTATAGGAAGAGCGGTCGCCATGGCCCGCTACCATTTATTAAATTAGCGGCCAGCTGAATTGATCGATTTCCGTTAGGTAAACATAATTAATAGTGCCGCCATTGATTTGCTAAATATATATTTTTTTAAATGACCAGAAGGTGCCTGGGGAGGTGAAGGGTGGAGGGGGAGAGAGAGAGAGAGAGAGAGATAGAGAGAGGGAGAGAGAGAGAAAGAGAATGAACGTGTTTGTGGTTGAGATGGAGGCGTCTTTCATAGCACAGTCACACAGGATGACTTAGGATAAGCCTATCTAGATCAATAGCCGCTCAGGTCAACTTAAGTGCAAACACAAGTAAATGTTACTGGTAAATACCGACCAGGTTGCATTAGACAGGGAAAAAGATATATGGCATGTGCCGTTAACACCGAGGTTTTCTCTGTTCTTGGCAGGGATCAGTGGGGTATAGCCATAATCCAGAGCATCCAGAGTGATGATGTCACAAGTTTTAGAGGATTAGGGGGTTATTCTTGTGATGTCTAGATGTGCAAACATGGCACAAATCATTCATGAAGAGGGCCTTTGAGCGTCTGCTTAGGAGTGTCACGAATTCTGCATCAAATTGTACAAGAGTGCAGTAAGCGAACAGAATGACCACATGCAGGCAGTAGTTCATGAAAACTGGCTGATCAATTTCAATTGATTTCCTTTGTGTGAACTGTTGCTTTCATAATCACTTAATACATTCCGCCATTGAATGATTTACCATTAAGGCTGTAATCTACAAGAGAGCTACTGTTGCTAAATCTACTATCAATGATATTCTTAATGAAAACATGGGGATGCAGAAATGAAATGTATTCCATTGTTCGTCTCTTTAACTCTGTTCTCGTCATGTAGTCTGTCTGCCATCCCCAGATTTCTGTTAGAGGGCATTTGGATGAGGCTTGGGAACGGTTGCTTTAACAACAACAACAACAACAACAACATCAACAACAACAGGTGCCAAACTCAGATAGATGAGAAAAAAGTCACAAAACTGGATCTGGAGAGGCACATTAGTATAAAGGATCACGCAAACATGGCTGAGCTTCTGATTCTTCTCCCTTAGGACGACAAACTGAATGCTGGGAGATTTTCTTCTGGGTTTGGCCGCTTTCCTGCATACCGCACAGCAATAGTGTGTGTGTGTGTGTGTGTGTGTGTGTGTGTGTGTGTGTGTGTGTGTGTGTGTGAGAGAGAGAGAGTTATAACATGGGGGAGCTGTTCTCTGGCATCATCTTTTTCAGCCCGGTTACATCCAGTGGCCTTGAACACGAGACCCAGATACTGATCCTAGAGCAGAACTTCCACCTACAGCCTGAGAGCTTTGAGCTTTGAGCTCTGAGTCCAGCTGTACTCGTGCAGTGTTGGGGATGGTGGTCAAGCTGGTGGGGGGGCTAGTCACGCACACACAGGTCGCCATGCCCAATAATGTGTACTGTGTGCTCTGCTTCTGCTTGTGCACACCTCTGCTTCTGTGCGATGCCTTCGTTCTAATACAAACTCATAAATAAGGCAGTCTTACTTCAGGGCATTGTGTGTATAATCATCTCCAGCTATTCTCCTTGGAATCTCACACTTCTTGCCTCAAGCCTCCCTTTTTTGTCTCCCAATGCACTGCATAGTCATGGCAGAATCTAAATCCTCACACGCGCAACCCCCTTCTCCCTTTGGAAGAGTTTCTAGCCCTCCTCAAGGCCACTGCAGAGATCCGCTCCCGCCTCCTCCAGCCCTAGCGGCCCTCACCTCCCCCAACCCCCCAATCTGCACCGCACCACACCGCACTGCAGACATGGAATCAGCCCAGGGATCGTGCGGGGGCCGTAACAACACCCTCCTGCCCCTGTTGATAATGGCTTTGGCACTTTCTAGGTGTCTAAAGGTGCGGTGACAGCCCGAGAGAGAGCAAGAGAGAGAGAAAGAGCAAGAGAGAGAGAGAGCGATAGAGAGAGCAAGAGAGATAGAGAGAGAGAGAGAGAGAGAGAGCGAGAGAGAGCCCCGGAGGGCAATGGCCTCTTTTTCTCCCTCCCACCTTGTTCCCGTGAAGTTTATTTCCCACGCGTGCAAAAATTGCACGTCCTCATAGGGTCAGCGTCAGTGAGGCTGCAGGGACAGACATACTGTGACAGCTGCTGCGAGACGTGACCCGACCTGTGGAGGTCCTCTCTCCCACACACACACAAACACACACGCACACATACATGCTTGCACACACACACAAACCTCTGTGCGGCCAGACAGTGCTGTGCCTTGAGATGTGTCATTAACTGATCTTATGTGTGCCACTGCTGCATACATTAACGTTAACATAGTCATTAGGCACATATGCTTGCCACCAAAGGGATTTATTACATAGTGGAGGCGTGAAACCACAGAAAGCACACAAATGACTACAGATATGGAGATTACTACAGCTACTGCTATTTGTCCTTAGTCAAACACACAGCCTTGGCTACACAACACTTTTTAAAATCCTTTTCTGTGTGTTGTGCTTCTTAATAACAGACCCAGCTCATCTAGTTCAACGTTCAATGGCAGGTTGTTTTTTGGACGTACGATTTCCTTCTTCAAAGTGGTGTCCGTTTTAGAGCTTTTTTTCCTTTCTTCCAGAACCCTATCCTGTGGCATCCAGGGGGAAGTGTCCACAGCCAGCTTAGATCTTGTTCCCTCATCGCCAGAACCACAGACGTACAGGGATCCTTCCTGTCCTTGTTTGCTATCTTCCTTGCCCACCCTGTATCCTCCTTCTTAGGCATCCAGTTAGGAGGGGATCGAGATACTGCATGTGCTGCTTATGGATGCAGGCCCCCTCTGCAACCCTCTTGCATGTCTCTTCTCCCCCCAGGGACACCTTGTACAGCAGCTCACTGTAGTCATTGGAAGTTCCACTAGGCTTCAATCAGCATTACACATATCTGCTGCAGAACTGCTGCCAAGCCCGACCCAATGGAGAAGAGGGAGCAAAGGATGACTGACAGATCTCTTTTGCTTGTACAATCCCAGACTGCACTGCACCATCCTGCCTTCACAGTCTGGGGGGGGGGGGGGGGGTTGTATGATGTTGTCAGAGTAGTCAAGACGATACACTGACCATGGCAAACCAAGAAAAAAAAAAAAAGGAAGAAAGTGGGTAGGGTGGGGTGGGGTGGGGTGGGTGAAGTTCTCTGGAGAGGAGGGGGAGGAAACATACCGCAGGAAGGTGTGTGTTTGATCATCGTCACCAGCTCCCATGTGTGCGTGTGAGGGCGGGAGTTTTAGTATAATGTATGTGCACTTGTGTGCGCATGTCAGGGTTGTGTGTGTGTATGTTTGTGTGTGTGTGTGTGTGTGTGTGTGTGTTTGTGTGTGTGTGTGTGTGTGTGTGTGTGTGTGTTTGTGTGTGTGTGTGTGCGTGTGTGTTTGTGTGTGTCTCTGTGACTATGCTATCAGTACAAATAGGTACTGTATGTGTGTCTGATAAATTGCTGTGGAACACTGGAGGACCGGAAACAGTTCATCCGCTGAAGGTGTTGTTTTGGTCTTTCCGCTGATAGATCACATAAAGGCAAGCGCTTTCATCAATCAGCATTAAATCAAACCAAGCGCTCCAGAGGCAAAGTGTTTATCATGTTTGCTCTGTACAGGAAAAAATGGCATCATTACCCAACCAAACATTACTCACGGGGACACTAATTGCACTGGACCTAGAAAACAGCATCACGAGAAAGGAGGAGGAGGAAAAAGTAAAAGCAAAGACGACGTTCATCCATGGTTCTTGTCTCTTCATCTATATTTCATGGAGCTACTCAGCCTGCCCATTGTCAGACGTGGAGTTGTTTTTGATCTTGTGGGCCTTTCTTCCACTCTGTGTGGCATAGTGGGGTGTTATTGTGGTGTACTCCAGGGTCTGGTCTTTAGGGTGGAGCAGGAACTGCCCTTCAACTGACCCTGTCTTGGGTGTGTGTGTGTGTGTGGGGTGGGGATGGGGGCAAACATTCGAACTGCAGCCTAGAGTAAGGGGATAAGGAGCAGTATGTGCCAAAAGGTGACCCCCCCCCCCCCCCCATTCCATACACACAGATACACAACATACACAAGTACCATTAATTGCATGAAAAGTAGTGGAAAACCTGCTGCTTGCTGGAGGTATTTGGATGCCTGCAGAACTTCCGAATGTCCAAATACAGCTGTTGAACGGAGGTTTTCAGGAATCCATCTGACCACAGCCATTAGTTGTTGGCTAGGCCTTTCAAATGCTCATAACAATCAATGGTCTGGGTGGGGCTGGGTACTGAAGCCTCCCCTCTTCCCTTTTCCATCTTCCTCTTGCCTCCATCCCTCCCCCTCTCCCTCCCAGATTAGTAGTTCAGGGAAGTAGGAAGTAAGGTAGATATTTAATATTTGCTACAAATCTACTTCTATTCTTGCATCTGACTATACTTCATTATTTTGAATCAATACAATTGCCGGAATCTGTCATCAAGTGCTTAGTATTTAGATCAAGGAAATAATAATGAATAAAAGTGTGTGAAGCTGACAGACACAGCAAAGAACAGTAGCAGACATCTGTGTGTTCTCTGGAACATAAATTAATATTATATTTAAAAAAATATCTTGTAAAGTGAACCAAACGTATACAAAACCTATATGAAAAAATGGGAAAAATTAGGAGACTTTGCTTACCACACATACTCTCTCCTTAGTATAACGGGACAGCATAGATTGGCCGAGAATGCGGAGCGCAGCATTTCTATTTGTTTAGTGTTTGCAATCTTAAATGTTAACACTTCTGGGTCTTTGGCTGAGCAGTCAGGAGAGAAAATGAAGGGTCAGTCGCCACACTGACAATTTAAATTGGCATTCTAACAAGGCCGTCACAATGACTGTCTGCACTCCGGTGCACTGTTCTCTTACCAAGTTTGTGCATGACGTGCCGTGGTTTTTTGCATATGATATGGTTGGTGTCAAGTGAGTAGAACCATGTGAGTGAATGTGCTTTGTAGTTTCAATAATGGTTGTATCGTTTCAATACAACTTCCTGATTAAACTGTGTTGAGCTATTATTATCATTGAGCAATGATGTGGTGGCCTGCAGCACATTTTGTGAGCTGAGAGATGATAAACGAAAATCATAAAGTAGGCTGATGTTTAGGTACTGTGTTTCATGCAACGCTTTCATTATTGCTACATGTGAATCTTGGTCTACATCGTACTGATTAAGTCCCTTCTCCCTTTTAAACACACACACACACACACACACACACACACACCACACACACACACACACACACACACACAAAAACATATATTTTCAATATGTCTCTTCTTCTCTTCACCCTCCTAGCCTCACCCCCATCCAGCTCCACCTATTCATCAATGCAAGCAGCTAACTCAATTTTCACACTCTTACTTACACACATACACACACAATTCAGCCTTTAAAACCTTACCACTCTCTTCCCTATAACCTATTACTGCCTCCCATCACAATCCACCCCCAACCCCACCCCCAACCCCAACCACAACCCGACCCCTACACACCCATACAGACACACGCCATCATTCAGCCATCGCACCCAGCAGCCTCCTGCATTCCGATGCCTCCACGCACACCAAATCAACCTGCCAACCATGAGTCTATTCACCCGTCTTCATCCACTCTCCCCTCTGACACCCTGCCTCATGGGCTCTGCCTGGCATGTTTGTCATATTTAGGTATGGATTTATTTATTTATTCATTTATTTATTTATTTATACGTTTACGTTATCCATTCATTTCCAGCCCCCCCCCCGCACTGCATCCCTGGGCAACCCTCCTCCTTCCAGTGGCAGCTGCTGTTTCCACGGCGCCGACGCTGGGCTTTGCACATGCTGGCATCTACTCCTCGCTGGGTTTCAAGGCCACTCGTGTTGACAGTGCGTGGGCTTTGAGCTTTGAGCTCGCCACAATCAAGAGATGGCCTTTTGTGCTACGATGGCCCAGCGGTAATGTCATGTGACGGCTAGGGGGGGGGGGGGGGGGGGGTGGATCTCTGTGACATGGAAGTGTGTGTGTGGGTGGATTGGTTGGGGTGGTGGTGGGGGGGGGGGGGGCGCCAGTTCCTTCAACCTGTGTGTATTCACGTCACCCCGAGGATGTGAAAAATGTATGGCACCTCTCCGTGGAGTCGACACACCGCCGCAAGCCGAGTGTGAGCGAGTGACCGACCGAACAAGCAAGTTGGGGGTTAATGCACAGCGAAAACTAAACATGTTCCCCCAGACATAATCACTGCACTCGGCGTGTCACGTTCATATAAATTAATTAATTTTAGATGTTGCCTTTGGGGAGACGAACTGACAAAAAAACAAAGGGAGCTCTCAGGCGTGTGTCCCGCCAGGGCACGACAGTCATGTCGCACAGCGTAGCATAGCATAGCACAAGCGTGTCGATGCCTCGGGTGAATTCCCCTTCACTCTTCCCCTCCCCTGACTTCCTGACTTCCCTTTGTCTCCCTCACTTTGTTTGTATGTCACATATACATACATTACATGAGTGCTTTCATTGAGAAAAAAATGTGTGGAACAAGCTCTGCATCCTAGCATGAAAAAATGCATGCTGGGTTTCAGGGCTTGTTTTGTAGGCAGATTCCCTCAGGTCGATTTGAGGGTTTTGTGGGGGCTCCAATCATTGTATATGTCACATCTATTACCGACTTCTCACCTGCTGGCAGAGATGCTTGGTGACATGTAGAGCTCAATGTAGGGAACAGTTTTGTAGACTTGTCCTCTCATGTCAAATTGAGGTTTCATGGGGCTATTCCTATGAATGGGAAAAAAACCTACAAAATGGCAGCATGTATTCCCCTAAAAAAGAAGAGTAAAGAGAAAGTCTGGAACTGCTTTGCATAAATTCATTCAGCAGAAGTTGTTATACACAACGACTACCAGATAGTCCTGATATATACAGCCGCGGAAAAAATTAAGAGACCACTTCAAAATTATCAGTTTCTCTGGTTTAACTATTTATTGGTATGTGTTAAAGTAAAATGTACATTTTAGTTTTATTCTATAACCTACTGGCAACATAGGTTATAGAATAAAACTAAAATGTACATTTTACTTTAACACATACCAATAAATA
>NC_137923.1:39771940-39806940 GCF_963457725.1 Sprattus sprattus | reverse complement strand
ACAGACAAAGGAGGGGTGGAAAAGAAAGAGGCCTCAGTTTTGTGTGTTACTCTGGAGAGAATAGCTGCAACTGTGGCATTTTCCTCTACCAGCCTGTAATTAACTAATTAACTGCTATTTTGTCTGATGTTTTTACACTCTGTTTTCTCCCTCTCTCGTTCACTACGAGACTGTCCTAGATTTGTAGCAGGGATGAAAGACTAATGTGCCCACCCTCCCTCAAAAGGCAAAAAAGAAGACACTAATTCCCATCCCCAGGTAGACAGTGCATCACTTCTAATCCTTAAAGGCTTGACAGAGGGAAGGAGAGAGGGAGAAAGGGAGAGAGAAAGAGAGAGTGTGTGTGTGTTTGTGTGTAAGTGTGTGAGTGATTCAGCACCAGAGACAGTGCTTTTAGCTCTTTTCCAGATGTTATTTGTGGGCTGGCAGTAAAACACAGTTTTTTCCCCCTTCTTAACCCCCTCATCACTCACTCTTCCTAACCCCCCTCCCTTTGACGGATTGTCACAGCAAGAGTTATAAAAACGCCACGCTCTCTTATCACGAGGCAAACGGGGTGGGGAAGGAGACTGGGGGAGGGGGGAGGTATGTTGGGTTGGGGAGTTGAGTGGATGGTGTGAGGGTTGGAGTTGGGGGTTGGGGGGTAGTAGGGGTTTAAGACGGCTGAACGCTCTCTGGCAGGCGGCCTTGGATACAGCTACGGATACGGATTCGGTCGGGGTTGGTTGTCAGATTCGGTTGGGGTTGTCAGGGCCTGTCACATCGCCTGCAGCTCAGGAGTGTCACGCCGCAGCTCATTAGGATGCTCTCGAGTCTGATCAGTGGAAAACGTGTCAGCTTAGCTCCGCGTTTTAAGTGAAATGTAACATGAACGCTGCTTCCTGAATGTGTGTGCTTGCATGCTGGGGGGTTTGTGGGCTTTCTGTAGGTGAAAACCTTTCTGTGTGTGAGTGTGTGTGTGTGTGTGTGTGTGTGTGTGTGTGTGTGTGTGTGTGTGTGTGTGTATGTGGGTGTGATGTGTAAATACCACTGTGGATATTATTTCAAACTACTGTGTTGAGTTGTGTGAGTTATTGTGACGAGGTTAAAAAAAACACTTAATTCCCTTACAGCCTCCAAGTCATGCAAACAGAGTCTGACACTCAGAGTGTGTGTGTGATGGTGAAGGTGTGTGTGTGGGTGTAGAGCTATCCCTGCCCTATGGGTCATCAATAATCTCCCATCACAAGCTCCAGACTGTCTGAGTGTGTTTTTTATTCAGGATCCTAGAGACATGGAGTCTGATGCCATTGAGGGAGATTTGTAGGGTGCAGTGTGGATTGACTGCGAAAACAAGTTGAAATTTACCTTCAGCTTCTTGACGTTGACACAGGGATCGTTGGAGAAGCTCTCAGTGTCGGCGATCTGGATGTCGGCCTTCTCAAGCTCGTTAGTCAAGTCGTTACGAACCTGAGGGGAAAGGGAGAGGAAGCTGTTAGAAAGGTGTAAGAAATCATGATTCCATGGAGGGGTGAAGGTGAAGAGAGACAGTGACAGAGAGAGAGAGAGAGAGAGAGAGAGAGACAGAGAGAGAGAGAGAGAGAGAGATAGAGACAGAGAGAGAGAGAGAGAAAGAGAGTGAGAGAGATACCAAAGCTGAAAAAGTCATATGGAGAAATATCCTTAAAAGAGAAAACCGCTGAAGATGGAGGGATACAGAAAGATAAAGACAAGGAAAAAGCCCAAGCAAGGAGGCAAATCGAGTGCAAGACAGTCAGACAGACAAACAGAGTGAGAGAGAGAGAGAGAGAGAAAGAGAGAGAGAGAGAGAGAGAGAGAGAGAGAACAGCGACGGGGAGACTGATACATGGCGTGCCACCACCCTGGAAAACAAAGGCCTAATTGCAGCTACTGTTCCAGCACTCTGATTTATGTCCCAGTTCACCCGAGTCTCCAGTGGCTCCTTGCAAAGGCACCGGCGCACGCATCCCAAGCAGGCTATAGGCACCGGGCCTGTGGACCCTCTCCAGTGGACCCCACTACCCCACAGAGACTTGGACCGATCTGGGATTTTTTCAACCCTCAATTAACTCCCACACACAAGTCCCAGCAGGAGCTGGTTCATAACTGACTATTACTGCATAAATTAGCCCCCATAAAGGAAGGAAACCTTCTGGCTAGCTTTGAATTTGCAGGCCCTTAGTCTTTCTTTTTATTTATTTCTTTTTCTTCTTCTTGGGAAATACAAATGTGAGGCGCCTTTATTATGAAGTAAGTGCAAGTAAGTGCTCTCATTATTTCTATGTGGCAAACAGGGGAGGAAGGGACTCAATATTTTTACGGTGTTGAAATAAACAGGAAATGTCTAGGGAATGGAAAGAACTATGAGGATAAGAAAAAAAACTTTTTCGCAAGAGGTATTGCTGTGACAAGGTTTGCACCAAAAGGCACAGGCGCTCAATAACTCACACATGTACACACAACCTAACAACACACACACATACTCCCCCCTGTCTCGCTCTCTCTCTCTCTGTCTCTCTTTCTCACACACACACACACACACACACACACACACACACACACACACACCTACACACACACACACACACACACACACACACACACACACACTCACACAAACACTCTCTCTTTCTCCTAATTCAATTCAATTGTGTTTTATTGCCATGACAAATTATACGTTGCACTACCAAAGCATTCACAGGAAATCATCTTTCTCTCTCTCTCACACACACACACACACTCACACACACAGAATTACATAATTACACACGCACACGCACACACCCACACACACACACACACACACACCCACACACACACACACACACACACACACACACACACACACACACACACACACACACACACAAAGCCATGTGGCTACCATATTACACTGGAACATTAGGATCACCCCCTATGGTCCACTGGCTTGAACATGAGCTGGACTGAAGCCATAGCCTGCACAGCCCTGCAGTGAGATGCCTCCCTCAGCACTTCCCTCTGATGAGATGGAGAATGTAAGGTGGGGGTAGCTGACTGGAGACACTTGCTGCTAATTTGCCCCATCCTCTTGCCCCCTTTGCCCCCTCTGGCCTGTCACACACAGGACAAGGAGGGGTAAAAGGAGATGAGCCAGCAGAACAAATGGCCCAGCAGACAGCGGGGGCACTCTTGAGAATGGGCCAGGGCACTTAACCCACACGTACATGTCAATCATAATGGTGTCGACATGGCAACATCACCCCGGCAGGTGAGCCTACCTCACGGGTCCTACACAGTGACAGCAGTAGCTAGGCTACCTCTCCCTACAAAGCAGATATCTTTTTGAATTTCACCTTTGCTCAGATCTAATGGGAAACAGGAGGCAATGGTGCACGGCGCTTTGCAGCTCCACAGTGAAGCTATTCGGAAACCTCCGTGAAAACCATTACCTGGGTGAACTCGGGCCGTTCAGGACGCAGACAGGCATCTCTAAATAGAGCCCTGAGGCTCATCATAACGCTCACACAATAACCCCTCATCCAGCAGAAAAAAAGCCTTCACAGTGTTTTGATTACTAATGTGTTGAGTGCATCTGCAGCTTAATGCTGATCCCATAACCCTTGTCTGGGAGTGTCAGAGAGAGCGTGTGTATGAGTGTGCGAGTGTGCATGCTTCACGTATGACTGTGTGTGTGTGTGTGTGTGTGTGTGTGTGTGTGTGTGTGAGAGAGAGAGTTTTCAGTAACATATGAGTGCATACATGCATTTGTGTGTCTGTATTTTTGTTAAAGTGTATTGTGTGTGATTGTTTATGTACAGAGCCGAGGTGTGAGATTCCAAACCACTGTGTTCACCCAACACTAAAAAGGGTAAAAGACCCCAGAGGATTATGGGATTTCAGCGCCGGCCCAAGGCAGCAGGAGCACGTGCATGATGTGATGAAATCGGTAAATGTGTGTCCTGTCTGCTGAACCCTGCCTGAACACTGCCAACAGCTTCTGAGTCCCTTTAAGTGTGTGTTTTTGGGGGTGGGGGGTGGGGGGTGGGCGGGGTGTACTGCTGAGCCTTCACTGAGATGGTGGGGGTAGAGATGGTGCGGGGTGGGTGCACTGCACTTCACTGTTTTTTATTTTGTTTTTTTTCTTCTACAAGCTCATTGTTTAGGCATGCAAGCCATCCATGCAGGGACTATGTTGACGATTCAGTAATCACATCAAAGCCCAAAAAACACTGGCTCTGAAACCTGCACCCAGTCTCTGAGAAGACAAAACGTGTATTCTGTGCCAACACAGTTCATACGCAGTCAACTTCTACGTACACGAACTTCTCTGTGCCTTTGTCTATTTCCATGGTGATAATGTTGCTATGTGGTATTTAAACACTTGCGTCGACCTGTTTGCGGCCAGCAAATTACCTTGGAAGAACTATCACAATGTTAAAATGTATATTACTAGTCTGGCACTTTGAAAGAAATGGATAAAGGTGTGTGTGTGTATGTGCGTGTTGTGTGTGTGTGTGTGTGTGTGTGTGTGTGTGTGTGTGTGTGTGTGTGTGTGTGTGTGTGTGTGTGTGTGTGTGTGTGTGTGTGTGTGTGTGTGTGTGTGTGTGTGTGTGTGTGTGTGTGTGTGTGTATGTGTGTGTGTGTGTGTGTGTGTGTGTGTGTATGAAAATACGTGGCAGAGGATAACGAATATATTCTTGAACGACTCATAATCTGGCATATCTCTGTGTGTGCCAGGCTTTAAAGACCCACTTAATTCGCATGCAGCTGTGGTGACTGAGACACACACCCCACTGCACAGCACAGCACAATTTAAACCCAACATTAAACCCCACTGTCACCTTGCCTCTTTAAGCACCTCACTTCCCTGCCTTTTTACACAGGGAAAATAAATGGCTTCATCACACACGCATACCATATTTGCACTATTTCTGGATACAGGGAAGATGGTATTTAAATCAAACCTACTTTTCACTGCATTAGACTGAAACTGAAATGGCTTTTCAGGTGTTCGCCTAAGGTTTAGAGATAGCAAAAAAGAAGAAACAAGCTTAAAGGAACAGAAAGAAGAAAACAATGCGTGACGCACAAGGCGGGTGAGTCCTAGAGGACTCCCCAATGCGACATTCCTGCGATATGATTTGGCACAAACACGTTTATAACACGTTTATAACACTCCTCCTCCAAAGCGAAGCATCCCACATTATGTCCCTATGCAGTAGAGGACAAAAAACAAAGACGAAAAACAAAGGTAGGATAAGAAGATCAGATGAAAACTGGATCAATAATACCTGCTTTGGCACTTTGGCAACAGTAACCATGTTCCAGACAAGGCAGTGAAATGTGTTTTTCTTCCTGTTTCTGAAAGGCAGCAGACAGCTGGTACGTCTAAAGTAACAACGTCCTAGAAGGACAAACATTCAGCGGCTCCTTGACTTAATACCATGTGGATTTGTAGTCCTGTTTGCGTGTGTGTGTGTGTGTGTGTGTGTGTGTGTGTGTGTGTGTGTGTGTGTGTATGAGAGAGACAGAGAGAGAGAGAGATAGAGAGAGAGAGAGAGAGAGTGAACAAGTGTGTGTGTGTGTTTGAGTGTGTGAATTCAGAGCCCTCTCTATCCCCACTGGAATCTCCTGAGTATGTCCGTGACAACAGAAACAGCAGCATGACATACACAGGAAAAACCCAGGTCATTAGGTACCAGCCTCCTCCGTGGTGGAGCTGCCAACTAATCTGGAACAGACCAAGACCTAGATTTAGGAAAACTAGCCACAATTGTGATAAAACAACACACAGACCTCTGCAATGAAACACTCTGCAGCTCCAAAATTCCTTCCCCTGAGCTGTTTCTCTCACACTGACACACACTTTACTGTGAGAACGGTATGCTGCGGGGCAAATGAATATCAGCATGGCTTCATCTGAAATGCGTCCTGTTATGCACTGCTGGTGTGTACGTCACACGGCACAGCGTGCTGTATTGGCAGGTGTCTATAAACAATACACAAGGCATGGTGTACGAGAGATGGCGATAGGGCATAAGATGTGTGCAAAGACACGTGCTTGCAGGACCACATACACACACACACACACATATGCACACACACACACACATGGTGTAACACACACACACACACACACACACATATGCAGACATACACAGGGTCTAACATACACAAGCACACATGTGCTTGCTCTAACACACACACACACAGACACACACACACATACACACACATGCTCTAACACTCATTTTACTCAGTTATTACTGAGCACTGAGTACGCGTATAAGGCAGGGAGCCCCCCTCTAAGTAATAACAGGCGGGTGCTTTCTGCTGAGGTCATCTCCCCGGGGAATGCAATTAGCTCCTGCAGAAGCTTCAGCTTCCTCCTCTACTACGCCGCCACTGCCAGAGAGCCCAATCAGGAGGGGATCAATCAAGAGGGCACGCAGCTTCACCTCTCTCCTTCATCTCACTCGCCTCCTCTCCACAAACTCTCAGGAGAGCCCTCTTTTTCTGTTGTCGGCACCCACTCTATCTGTCTGCCAAGAAGGCACACATACCCACGGGGGACTGACAAGACAGCTGCAGCAGCAGCAGCATACGAGCTGCACCAGAGTGAATGCAAAGTGTTAAATATATGTGATCTCATACGTCATACGTTATGCTTGATGTTCAGTATGAATGCAACTATGCAAATAAAAGACTTTCTCTTTCCGGTCTACCACTAACCGATTTGAGCTGTGTGATTGATTTCCTCCGTAAATGATATAAGTTTATGCCTACATTAGCCTAGTGAGAATGGCGACGCCAACACAAAGAACGCACAAGATTGCCCCCCCCCCCCCCCCCCCCAAACAGAAAATGACCAAAATGGAAATGGTCAGCGAGGCTAGAGATGAAGGTTCTTCAGAGGCCGTGGCTGGGGGACACTGCTGTGTGTGCACTTTGTGCATCAAGTGATGGCAGGGCTCAGTCATCTAAGTGCCTTGTCAGTCGAGTGATGTTTGGGGAGCACTGAATGCTATGACCACTGTAGGGTTTGCGCTCATCTCTAATCCGCTTACTCAAGCTAAGAAGCATTGGAAGATGGTCTCTAAACTTCTGTATTTTCCTTTGAGTCTCTGTGTGTGTGTGTACGGAGTGTGTGTTGGTGTTTGTGTGCGTGGGTGTGTTTGCGTGGGTGTGTATGCGTGGGTGTGTAAGTGTGGGTGTTTCTTTGTGTGTGGGTGGGTGTGTGTGGGTGTGTGTGTATGTGTGTGAGTTTGTGTGTGTATATCAGTGAATATTGGCCTACATCTCTTTTGCTAGCTCTCACATCAGCCTGAAAGGCAGAACTACCCCCCTCCCCCCTCCCCCATCCCCATCCCCCATCTTTGTGTGCTCAAAGGCCAAGTGAATGCTAATGCTAAGCGATAAATATTCATTGCGCATTGGAAGTGTTGCCGGCACCCTGATGACAAGCAGCTGAATAACGCTGTTCATATGTAAATGCCATGTTCCACTGAGCCACTGAATAAACTTCTAGAGTGCTGACATCATGAAATCAGACTAAGAGGGGAGAAGGCCTGATAAAATAGGTTACTCTGCGCAATGCACTGATTTATCGCGTGCGGTCATGACTAATTTACAACCATGGGATTCTTTTTTTGTACTGCACTACACATAAACCGTGAGTGGAGAGCACTGAGGATTTATTGCTTGGTGGAGCCTACATGTAGCATTAACCTGCACACACACACACACGCACGCACGCACGCACGCACGTGCACACAAACACACACACACACACACACACACACACACAGTGTTGGTGGTTTCTAATTTCATTAATGTCTATGAGAATCAGGAGGGAGGTCATCAAGGGATGAAGCGTGGTGGGTCGCTATTGGTGGTAGTTGGGGGGGTAAGGGATGGCTGGCCTCTGAGCACACACCACGGCCATTCATCAGTCTCTTCTCTGCCAACCTCGGACTGTCACCAAACCGCAGCAACTGACAGCAAGCACCTGATCAGCCAAACACCTGACACCCCCCCCCACACACACACACACACAAACACAACCTCCACTCGCATTAGTGCTGTAACTAATGCACTTCTGTGCGGCTAAAAATAAGCCCAGACTTGTCACCATGTCACCTGGGTCGATGACAGGCTCTGGCTCTGGCTCTGTGTGGCTGTGATGGGACTGACACCTTCTGCTCTGATTACAAAGGCTGTCACACTGATTACGCAACAGAGGCACAGGCCGCATGTTGGACAATGATGGCGCAGTGTGTGCTGTCGATGGCCGGGGAAAATACACTCGTTCCCAGGCTGTGGGGCAAACACTTTCTTCCATCTTAAGGCCTTCAGTCATCTGATTGTCAACATCTTATGGTTTAAAGTCAAAATTGAAATCACAAATTAAATTTCTGCACCTAATCTCAACCAATCCTAGAACTTTTCCAATCCAACCCCAGCCCTAAATCTAAACCAAGTCTTGAAAATTAAACTACAAGCACATTCCCCAGCTTGCCATTCCATATCACACTTTTTGCAAATCCAGTGCCTTGCCTCTTCTCTTTTTCTTATTTCCTTTCCTACACGTCCTCTCTGCCTCCTCCATCTTTGCCTCTCTCTCGCTCTCTCTCTCTCTCACTCTCTCTCAGTCTCTCACTCTCTCTCCATGTCTCCCTTCGCTACACGGCAGTCGCACCGGAGAGAGATAAAGGGATTTAAACTCCCTGAGTCTCACAATGAGGCTTCTTATCTATCCTCACTGTACAGCACTCACTACTCTCAGCCTCCTAGAACCCCCCAACCCCCTCTGTGATGGGTGATGAACACACACACACACACACTCACAAACTCACACACACACATGAAGCATGCATGCTTTGCTATGTCCTCATGTCATTGCTCCCCGCGACTGCACCCGGGGAAGCATGTCATGGTGCAGAGAGGACAGTAAGCTTATTTAGCTGTCCCAATAATATGGTTGTTTTATGTTCTGTGATTTTTGAACAAATTCAAATATAGACACTTCATTCTATGTGAACACTACAGAATGAATCAATATCTACAGTGGATTTTGAATGTGAATTTCTATACATTTGAGTGTGGCCTGGACATCTCTTGTTAATGCATGTACAGAAGAGAGGAATGTGATCTGGCGTGTTTATCCGTGTTGTCAATGTCATCTCAGCCAGACTACAAATATCCAGACAAGCAATAAACCAGAGCAACCCAATAAGAAAACCAATAAAGACAAATAAATCAAGGTAACTATCGCCGCAAACGCTGACCCCCTCCCCTGTATGGAGGTGGAGGCACTTAGAGTGTGACCCAAAGGCCCACCGCTCCACATTCAGAACCACATTTGACCCTCCAACAGGAGGAAGAACACTGGAGAGTGGTGAAGGCTTTAGTACTGTATGTGATGCAGTCCAGGACACAGGAGGGCTCTATGGGTGAGGGGGGTGGGAAGGTTAGGGAGGGGGGTGTTGGTTGGTAGGCCAGAGGCTTAAAACGTGAGAAAGAGTATATCCCTTTTCATGACCGGTAAGGATAGAGGATAAAAAAGTGGAAAAAATAGGTACAAATCAGGGATAGGGCCTCTATTGCGAATCCCTCTCTCCATCAGCACATTACCGGGCAGCTTAGCACACTTCCTTTGTCCACCCTCTCTGTGCACTTCCCACGCATTATCTGTTTATACAAATGGAGACACACACAGTCACACACACACACACACACACAAACACACACAGGCATTTGGAAGGAACAGCCTCTATCGTGCTCCATTCACATCGAGTATCACATTTCGGCTGGACGCTCCCTTGGCTCAAAAGCCTGTGGAGAGAACCCTACCGCATTCTGGGTAATGTATGCCATATCCACACAAACATATGGGTGACGTATCTTAACATGGCTGCATCGATCTACACCCTTAGAGAAAAAGGACTCATAACACAATGAGACCTCAATATAGTCCACAATATCATGACGTGGAATCTTGTGTTTGTGGGCTGGAGTGACTAAAGACAAACTTCTATCCGATCTGAGATAGCGTGTTAAAGCCCCTAGTCCATTCGCCACCTGTTTGGCGGGCGTCACAGCATCCACTTAGGGAAGAGCAAACAGGACGTGTCTCTAAGCCCTGAATTTGCGCTACTGTGGTGGAGGGGGGGGGGGGCTGGACAACATAACACAACACAAACTGATTTCTGGGATAGACACTTCCTCGAACGGAGGAGGAAAAAACAAATAAGAGGAAAAATTACCGTCTCCCAAAAGAGAGGGACTTAAATCACACAGCAGATGGATTGCTGGAATAAATAAATTGGATGGAGTGGAGGCTGTGTGTGTTTTGTGTGTGTGTGTGTGTGTGTGTGTGTGTGTGTGTGTGTGTGTGTGTGTGTGTGTGTGTGTGTGTGTGTGTGTGTGTGTTTGGGGGAGATGGGAGGTATGAGATCAGAGCGACAACATATCCATTGTAAAAGCTGTCTCTGATTTTGTGCGTACATCTGTTCAAATGGAATTAAAGCTAAACCCGCCGCAAACAAGCCAAAACAATCCGCTCCACATCTACAGCAGGCCCTGAGTCATGCTAGGCTCTGTCTATCAGTCCTGCACTCCAGAAAGTGGAAAAACAGGAAAATACGACGATACGTGACTGTGTGGACGGATGTTTGAGCATGTAAGGGTTTGAGTGTGTGTGTGTGAAAAGGGGCTGGAGTATGTACATGTGTGTGTGTGTTGTTGTTGGGAAGTCTTACCTCCGAGAAGCGCTGAACGTCCTGGGTCAGGGTGCCCACGCGGCTCCATTTGTAGATGTTGAGGAACTTGACCACGGCGGGGTTCACGGCGTTGTCCGACGGAACAGTCCGGAAGAAGCTGGGGTACTTTTTCTTGTCGGCCAGGACAGGTGTAGTGGCAGCAAAGGACAGCTGAAGATGAACAAAAAGAGAAAGAGAAGAGTGTAAATTGATATTTGTCCATGAGTAAGTGCGTGTGACTGAGTGTGCGTGTGTGTGTGTGTGTGTGTGTGTGTGTGTGTGTGTGTGTGTGTGTGTGTGTGTGTGTGTGTGTGTGTGTGTGTGTGTGTGTTTGTGTGTGTGTGTGTGTGTGTGTGTGTGTGTGTGTGTGTGTGTGTGTGTGTGCAGCTGAGTGTAAAGGAAGGGGTTTAATTTGATCAGAGTTTGTTAAAACACGCCATGTGTTACAGTGGTGGCACCCTCATATCACATTAACACGCCAGTAGCACCTGCTCCACCACGCTGAAGAGGCACAGATGTGGACACACACTCAATGACAGTCGAACTTTTACACACTGCATACACACGCCAGCACATGCCCAAATGAAAAGATAAACACACACACATACACACAGACACACATACACACACGCACATGTTCAATCATCCAACCCATATAAACACAAACTCACACCTCCATCCACGAGCTCATCCAACACACAAACACAACTGGCTGCTTTCATATTTCCTGTAGAAAGGTAAAGAGTGAGAATCTTCCCCAGTCAAATCACTTGATACAGCAGGTTACTTTTCGCTAACGTGGATTTGTGCTGTTTGAATCAACCTCATGTGTGTTTGTGTGTAGGTGTCTGCATGTATCTGTGTATGTGAGTGTGTGTGTGTGTGTGTGTGTCAGCTGGTGTGTGTGTGTGTTTGTGTGCTTCACACTTTGACTCAGTACAAATCAACACACTCACACATCTCTAAAAAGAGTCGGCGCTCGCACCTCCAAAGAGCACCCCTGGGTCGAGGCTAGCTGCGAGCGCTCGAGGTGCTGACAGCCGCCCCGCTTGACTGGCCGGTCACCAGGACAACAACAGCAGGCGTAAACGGGGCAGAGGGATGGCTGGTTCTGCTCCTTTTTTTGTGAAGCCCCAATTACCTCGCCACCACCCCCCAACACACACACACACACAAAAAGTGATATTTTGGCCAGGCTGGGGATTAGGAAGCATTCTGTTCCTTCCCTCCGGCAGGAAATTGAATTTATTTTCTTTCACACCAAAAAATGTTTTTGCCGAACCTCAAATATTAATTGCCGATAACTTTGTGAACACACTCACAGCAACACACACACACACCTTCCATACTCGATTCAAATACTGCACAACAAGCAGATTCTGCCTCAATTCAGTCTTAGGCGCTTAACTTGGGGAAGGTGGTGGGAGGGGGGGTGTCCTCTCAACTTTCTAAAGACTTTTCCTAAGATGTCTCCCCTTTCAAGTCTTCCAAATGGCACGAGAATATCCCTTTGAAGCTATCTCTCTTCTTTTGGGGAGCTCCAGAAGCAGCTCTGAGGGAAGCTGAGGAACTGTTGTCCTGAATCTGCAACCCACCAGCAGCTTTGCAGGGCTGTAGCCATTGGCTAGAGGTGTTGCTCTATAGGCAAGAAGTGACAGGAAAAGGGTATTTTGCTTGCTTGAGCATATTTTTCACTAGTTGGACGTTACACTCCTTGTCACCATACCTTAAGGATATTTAGGGGATACTGGCTAAAGTCCGTAGTCCTCTGCAAACTGAGCAAAGCTGCTTAATGAAAACTGAGGTTTTCTACATTCTCTACATTTCACTACTCCCTGATGTCCCTCGTGCACTTCTGCCAGGTCACTGCTTCACATTGCTGAGGGTATGATCCGTCTGGGGCCTCTGCGTCGGAGTCCATCCTGCACCATAAGTACAGCCTTCTCTCTCTCTCACTGCCCCAGAACTGAGAAATCATTTTTCATTTTTCAGGTTTGTCTCTGGCTTGTCTTTCTCTTCTAAATGAGGAATACACTTCCCCATCTAAGTTACCACACACAGGAAGCTACACAGGTCACTAACATCAGATGGCACACTTATATCCAGCACAGCGCTTGTCTTTTCTGGGTTGGGTTTCACACCACTGGCAGATATCCGGTGACCTAAAAAGTTCAGCTAGGTTCGGTTAAGCTCACACTTTTATCTCCAGATTCAGTGTGATGCCTGCCTTCTGGATTCTCGCCAGCAGAGAATGAAGTTTTTTCATCGTGCTCTTCCTGTGACATGCCTCATTTAAGCACACCATCAACGTGTCACACTGTCCCTGGGAGTCCCACCGGGATGAGTGACACACAGTGCTGGAAATGCTCGGGAGCAGACGTAGCGCCAAATGGTAGTCTATTACAGTAATAGAGCCCAAATGGTGCAATCAAGGGAGTGTATTTAGCAGCTTCCTCCAACAGTGGCACCTGCCAGGAGCCCATATTGGCATTGAGTTTGCTGAACACCCGTGCTCCTGCTAACATCCCTCCTGCTAACGTCTGTCTGCTCCACCAAGGGCAGAATAAATTCCTCTCTGCACGCTGCTTTATTTAGTTTAGTGAGGTCTACCCAGATTCAGACTGCTTTGTTCTTCTTTGACTTTGAATGTTTTGTAATGTTTTGTGAGGTTTTTGTGTCACCTCAGTGCCAGAATCAATCTTGAACCTGACTTTTTTGGTTCAGGATCTCTATATCCACTGACCATGGATCTGCTCAAGCCTTTTTCAGAACCCAGGAAGAGACCTTCAGTGTGTGAACCGACTACTACATTAACTACTTTTGCTGAACCTGCAGGCTTTTTTTTAAGTTACAGCATCAACTTTTATGGTGCTGTTGACTCTAGACTTTGAGCATCCATCCTTAAACCTGACTGCTGCTTCTTGCTTACAATTACCTTGCTATAGTCACAGCTTTCTGCAGTTTTGGGCTCACAAAGCAGTGATTTTCTTGGGTAAAAATATGTATCAAAAGCCACTTTAACAGAGTTGTATTTCTGTCTCGTGGCATGGGTTAGATTTTGTCCTCTCAAAATGCCATCCACCTCGTCTCCCACAGACAAGATGAGGGTGTTCACTTAATTAGCTTCAAATGAGAGATGTAGGTTGTTAGCCAGTCAGAATCTTTATTAAATGTCTTATCTGTTTCTCCCACTCCAGCGGTTTTGCAAAGTTAAGTAGTACAGTAGTGGGCGTGGCGGTCTGTAGCACGTTGGGTTTGGGCTCTGGGGATGTAGGTGCCCTCTCATTGCCTTGCTTAGATCCTCTCCCTGCTGTGATCACCCTGGTGCTTCAGCCTAGCTTCAGCCTAGCCTAGGTCACACAGTAGAAAAAAGGCCCTTCTCACGTTCGCTCTCTCCACCAATAAACACCCCCAGTGGCTGCTTTCACTCATGTGGTATTGCGCCCACTTCTGACACCATGAAGGAATGATAACATGGGTTCTTACTTTACACTGAACTCTCATGTTTTTGACATGGATCTCGTGGATCTCACGTGCGTAACTCATTTGACCCGGACATGACCCATAACGTCACACATCACATAACTAGATTACACACCAAGAACCACCCACTCTTATGCTGTCCTACCGATGCTGTGCTCTTTTTGTGCATGTGTGTATAGGTGCGTGTGTGCTTGTGTGTGTGTGGGTGTGCATGCATGCACTTATATATGTGTGTGTGTGTGTGTGTGTGTGTGTGTGTGTATGTATGTGTGTGTGTGTGTGTGTGTGTGAGAGTGTGTGTGTGTGTGTGTGTGTGTGTGTGTGTGTGTGTGTGTGTGTGTGTGTGCATATGTCTGTGTGTGTGTACTTGTGCAAGTTACAGCCGGACCCGTATTGATGTATCCCCCAGCACAGAACAGAGCGCTGCCTCAGCTGTGATGTCTTTAATCCGTGCGGGCAGACTGCCACGGCCCTGGGGCAGCAAGTGCCCAACCTGGCCCAGCCTGGCATTGCCCAGTCCAGCCTGCCAAAAGTAAACATTAGCTCCCTTCTCCTGGTCACAACCGTCTGCGCCTGACATACATTCCCGCTAATTTCATGATTTAAGCCTCTTCACAACTCTGCTGCACTGTCTTTTACACTTTTCTCATCTCTCTGTCTTCTCTTCCACTCTCCATCTCTCTCTGTCTCTCTCACCCTCTTTCGCTCACTTACCTTCAGTGTCTCAGGCTCCGGTTTGTTAACTAGCATGCTCTCTTTATCTCTGCTGGCAGACACGCATTCCCAAACTCAAACATGCATAACAATTATGTCAACGCACAAAGACACACACACACACACATATTGTTACATCCACGTACATACACAGACAAATACATTTACATGCATTTATGTTGTTTATTTCTTTATCTAATTAATTACTGACACCTGCTGCAGACTTCCATGTGCAGCTGGCAGTCCCTCAGTAGGTGTGTGGCTGTAGCCATACCGTGAGAGGTGACTCATAGGCCAATCCCTTCACATAAACCATGTAAAAAATGTCAAAAAAGACAAATAAACAAAACAGAATAAAAACCGAAAGAAATAAATCCATGCAGGCTTTCTGGACATGGCAAGGCTGACGGTGACACTGTAGAGGGCCATCCTTCGGTGGGAAAGAAGTAAGACTCATCTCTCTGGGCGTTCATCAGGTGCTAGGCCATCTGAGTTATGTCTTGTTTTGTTTTGTCTCTCTCTCTCTCTCTCTCACACACACACACACACACACACACACACACACACACACACACACACACACACACACACGTCTTAGTTACTGCCCTACTTTCCTTCTTTTTCAGTGTATCTTTTGTGTAATGAGCTTGGTACATAACAATGTACACACAAACACCCACACTTCTTACTCTAATTCCTCTTTGATGCACTACCCACAAAAGCCACATAGGCTCATTATCACCCCACCAAAAGAGGGGGGGGGAAGGAAGAAAATCTGTTTAATTAATTTTCCCTGAGATCACAAGGTCATGCTGGTGTTTGTGAAATCTGACAGCCAGCGAACATGCGAAGAACAGCAGCACGAATACTTTCACCCAGCCGTTTAACTACGCTAACAACTCAGACAGGCTCAGTCAACATTGTGCACGAGCGTCGCAGATACACTGACATGCCTGAAAAAAAACATTAGGTTTACAACAGCTTTCAAGCACGAATTAGAATTATGTGAAACATTTTCAGCACTCGAACACGGAGACAAACAACGTAGACATTTTCACCCTACGAGAAACTAAACTCAGTCTCAAACTGTCATGGCCCAAGTGGAAGAGAAATGTTACTGCGTCAATATGAAAATCTAATTTTACGATTTCGTGCCTCTTTGAAATGACTTATTGATGTTCATCTGCCGAGGGTTAATTGCTGTTCGCCGCAAGATAAGACGCCGCCCGAAGTCCGATAGCAATCAAATCTCCCATTTCATCGTTATCATAGAGGCCAAGAGCGGTGGGAGCTGTCCCTAAGAGAGGGGGCTTACGGAAGCTCACTGGGGAGAATCAGAGGCTGCTCCGCTCTAGCGCACTCTCCACTGCAGTAATCTCCGCTGCATAAGTCAAGACCATTCCGCACTTCCAGGAACCGAGATGGAACCGTCTGATTGCGGATCATTTCATGCATTAATGCCCTCATTGAATACATATATAGGAATTCAAAGAGAAACTCAAAGTGTGTTTGATAAAGAGTGATATCTTCTATAGGAAATAATATAGTGTATATTAGAGAATATTATATAGTTTATATAGGGATACAGCTTCCACGTCTCATAAGTCATCTCCTCTATGAATTTAAGGAGCCATGCAGGCCGGTTTGTCTACTCTAAGCAGCAATCCTCTTGTGGTCTATGGGCATCTCTAGCAACCCCATTCTGCACACTGTCCACTGTTGTTCAAAACATACGGATTAGTGCAGTCAATTAAGGTGAATTTCCTTATCTCGCTGCTACTACTAAATCCAAAGGCACCCACGAGACAGGGGTGGAAGATGGGTGTGTGTGTGTGCTTGTGTATGCATGCATGCGTATCTGTGTGTGTGGGTGTGTTTGTGTGTGTTCATAATCTGAGGCTGCATACCACAACGCACATGGGGGAGAGGGTGTGAACAGACCCAGGGAAGAAGGCAGATATGCTCTACCTTCATTCTCTAAACACAACGGTTGCAGGAAGAGACAGAGAGAGAGAGTGTGTGTGTGTGTGTGTGTGTGTGTGTGTGTGGGTGTGTGGGTGTATATGTGTGAGTGTGTGTGTGTGAGAGAGAGTATAATGGAGGGGCAGAGAGAGAGGGGGAGAGATAAAGAGCAAAAGAGACAGAGAATGAGAAAGGAGAGGATGGAGAGGGAGATAAGAACATCATGGCTTCTAATGAATTGGAAGCCAATGGAAGAAAAGAAGAATGCCTGATTGATCAGATCATTTCTGAGCTTCTCTCAGCTATTTTAAGCCACCCATCATTTACCAGAGAACCACCCTGGCCACAAGGGGAAAACTTACTCTCTCTATCTCTCTCCATCTCTCTCTCTCACACTCACTCTCTCTCACTCTCTTTCTCTCTCTCTCTCTCTCTCTCTCAAACACAAACCAAAGGTGTGAACAGCATCACAATCTCCTCCCTCCGCAGGGGGTGGGAGGAGAGAGCCCCAATCTCCCCTCACACATCATGCAAAATCACCACAATAATGTCTCCATTCAAAAAGCAGACCTTTGATGACTCCCAAAGCAACCGGACAGCTGCTGCTCTCTCAAAGGTAATATTGAAATTAATATATTCCCAATACAATATGTGGTGGAACACTTTAAATGCGATCGAATGCTATCCAGGGGGACATGGACACACACACACACACACACACACACACACACACACACACACACACACACACACACACACACACACACACACACCACACACCACACACCACACACACACACACACACTTGGAGGGGAGGTGGCAGGTGTGCTCTGAATTCTTCATGAGGAAGGTGGTGACTAGGGGGTAAGGAAGGTGTGCGGGATGCACCTTCCCTCCCTTTAATCCCTACCCCCCACATACACACACCCTACCCATCCTTCCACACGTCTGGCTGCCCCCAGTGTCCTCCACCTCCCCCTCCACCCCATCTCACCCCCCAGGTCCTGTTGATTGTGTCTCTGTGGTTTGGCCGGGTTTTAATTGCCACCCCCTGCAGGTGGCTGGGTTGGGCGTTGCGGTGAGGCGGACAACCTGTTTCTTCTTTCCATCAATCTCCTGGTGCCCGTGTTAATTAAAACTGCAGAGACGAGACGCGGCTGCCTCCTGTCACTCCCCAGCACAGGGACTGGAAGGTCAGAGAGCTCCCATTACACAGAGAGGAGAGAGGAGGAAGAGAAGAAGGAGGAGGAGGAGGAGGAGGAGGAGGGAGTGTGCGTGTGCTAGGAAAATAACTGATGGCTTTGAGAGTAGAGCTACAGGATGAGTGATAGGAAAGCAGAGCGAGACAAAGGAGTGTGTGTGTGTGTGTGTGTGTGTGTGTGTGTGTTTGTATGTGTGTGTGTGTGTGTGTGTTTGTCCGTTTGTGTGCATGCGTGCGTGCAAGTGTGTGTGTAAGAGAGAGGGGGCCACAGGTGATATGAAAAATACTTAGAGGAATTGATATAAAGGAGGAGGGAAAAAAAGAGAGAGGGGGAGTACATAGAGTAGAAGGCAAATAGCGTCTTACAGGAGGGTTGTAAGGAAATGTGAGGTGAAAGGAGCAAGGAAGAGTGAGAGCGGTTCAGCACCATGGACAGCGCTTTAGCTTGTTTCCAGATGTTATTTGTGGACTGACATTAAAACAATACTTTCTGTAACCACCCCCCCCCCCCCCCCTCCTCCAAACACCACCCAGCAGACAGAACAGATAGTAGAGGGGATATATAATAAAAGGGTGAACAAAGAAAGATTGAAAACAAAGAAGAGGACAATAAGGGTGATAGAAAGAGGAGATGACACAGGGAGTATTGTGACCATGGCATCTAATGCTAATGAAATAGGTGTAAGAACATTTGAGGTAAAATGAGTTAGGAGGAGAGAGCTAAGGAGGTATAGAAAGGGAGGAGGGAGCAGTGGCGTGAGAGAACATTGTGCATTCTCTGGGCGTAACTTAACTGACTAGGCTGAAGTGGTGCGGCCTCTCCTGACACTCGAGCGCAGTGATTCTCACCGGCAGGAGTCAATAGACAGCATTTCATTCTCATTAAGGCTCTGCAGCCGGCTCCAGTTTTGACTGAGGCCTCCCCCGAAAGAAATATTGACAGCACTTCTTCCCATCTCTCCACAGCACAGCCAATCATTCACTAATAAAGAGCAAACAGTTCACTGGAGTTGGACGTTCTTGAGAGGACAAACACTAATTCCCTGGTCCAGCTCCCCGACCACAGCCAGCTGCCTGACATTGTTTCTAGCTCTCATCTCCTCCTCCATTTTGGCTCTTTATGCAGTCGGCAGTTTCCACTGTGTATGGATGTAAATGCAAAAAACCCTTTATGAATGCTGATGCTAACGGATACTGTGCATAACTCTGGACACAAGTTTTCATTATAAATGCAATCACAAGTCACATCTAAGATCTGATGTGTTTTCTTTGCACTGCATTGCTGCAGTCAGCTGAGGTGTGGTTTTGTTCAGATAAAATTGATCTATGGACCCAGGGAGGAAGCCATCTATCTTTTGGCTGTCACTAAATTAAATGTTAGCTCTGGTGGTATCCCATGAGACAAGCATTGAACCTGTGAACCAAGGACAGAAGTGTTCTCTACAACCCAATTGGGCAGGAGATGAATAACGAGCAGGCAGTCATCAGGAAGGTCCTTTGGGTCCTCAGCTTGTGTGCGACCTTCAGCCAAATCAGTGTCTCCGACCTATCCATTGGAGACCCATCCATAATGCCACGCTGTTTCTAAATACTTCCCGATTGATTTCCTCTCATTACATGTCTGCTTCCTTTAATACCAGATACTACAGTGACAACATCAACACATTATGATGACACAACGGCAGAACTCTGATGGAAAACCCACCAAGAGACTGACCAAAGTAAATATTCAGGCAGGAGAAAGCCCCCGCCTCCTGATGTGAAACGGCCTGTAAGCAATCCAACACGAGCCGAGAGACCCCGCAGTGTTCTGTGCTGCATTATGAGAATACAAAATGGCCTCCACAGGAGAAATGCATCAATAACAAAATCAGCAGGGGAAACAAACAGAAAACCTTATTCTGACTGACAAGGGAAATGTCTACCAGCTTCACACCAAGGGAGATATTTTTGTGTTGTATCGATATCTAACCTAAAATACACCTAAACACAATGATTAGACAAGTTAAGCCTAAGGTCAGGCTGTGATGAATGGTCAGCAGGGTTAAAGGGGGGAAAATTCCCAGAGGGCAATGGTTTAATCAGAGTCAACATTTTCCTAAGCGAACTGCAAGCTGGTAGAGGCCACCTTCCTTAAGCTCACCTATGGCTGAGTCATCTAACTGGCATCGCACAAAGCCTTCAGGTTAGTTCGGGTTTCTGCCTCTCTACTGACTCATAACAGTGAGTCTCACTGGTACAATAACCAGAGTCTCATGCTGGTTATGCAGACACGTCGAGCATCTCACCAGCCTGAAGAGATAATGCTTATAATGATACCTTGTCATGTGTGCAATTAAATGTGGGTATGCCTTGCACATCTGTGCATGTGCTTAGTGTGTGCTAGTGTGAATGTGTTACAAAGAAATTGTGTCTATGTATGCTTTTGTGTGTGAGTGTGTGTGTGTGTGTTAAATGTATGTGTGTTTGCACAATGTGTGTAAGTGTGAGAGTATAACACAGCAGCTGTGTCTGTATGTGCGTGTATTTGTGTATATACTGTACATGTGTGTGTGTGTGTGTGTGTGTGTGTGTCTGTGTGTGTGTGTGTGTGTGTGTGTGTGTGTGTGTGTGTGTGTGTGTGTGTGTGTGTGTGTGTGTGTGTGCGCATTCTGGTGTAGGCAAATGCTCTCCTAGGCGTGAACATCTTTGTTCGTGCATGTGTATTAGCCCAGTTCGCTACCGTCATCGGATGCCATCCAGGCGTACACCATACACCGTTAACACACGCCGGCCTTATTCAATATTCAGCAGAGGCATTTGGCGCCCAGCGTGGGACCCCAGCTTGACGCGACGCCGTGGAGGAGGAGCACCAGCCAGACCGGCAGGAAGGAGCTCATTAAAGCTGGGGAAGTCCCGGGTAGAGACAACAGGGCCGAGAGGGACGGGAGAGAGAGGCCTCCAGGGCTCCAGGGGCTGGCCAATGGAGAGCTTCTTCCCAGGCTGGTGTAGTCGCAGTGACAAGGTCAGGCACCTGAGGTTGTGGAAGTCATAAGGCTGTAGAAGTCACGGTAATGTCTCTATCGCGCATGTGTGTGTGTAAGAGTGTTCCTAGATATATTTTAGGGAGGTTTGAGATTTAGGGGGAATGTATTTGAAATGCTGTTGGTATATTAACACAACACACACACACACAACCATCTGTGAATATAGAGCCACATTCAAGCACATGCATACACATCCAAAAAAACTTAAACACGTTTTAAAGAACATCCAGTTTGGTGCTACACGACCTCAGTAAAACAGAAAATAGGAAGGCAGCCTCTGAGGTGAATTGCCTGTCGGTGCTGTGCAGGGACATACGATGGAGAAAAAGGGAGAGGATTGGCTGTCGACTGGTCTGAGGACAGTAATAACCGCCAGCAGGCTGGCATTTTAATGATGAGGGCAAAAGATTAAAGAGCTCGTCCACTCTGTCTCCCCCTCTTCCTTTTTTTTGTTTCTTTCCTTATCTTTTTTTCTCTTTCTTCTTTACACGCTTACACACACACACACACACACACACACACACACACACACACACACACACACACACACACACACACACACACACACACACACACACACAGTCTGTCTGCTGGGCTCCCCATTAGTTGGCTGTATTGAAGAGGGAGAGCGGAGAGTCTCAGCAGCATCCCACAGAGTTCCACACAATCTGGAGCCCCCGACATGCCAAGCTTGCATTGACATCAACCACAGATTCTGTGTGCAGAACCAGACCTCCTGCCATTGTGCCTGTTCTCGCTACAAAAAGCAGAGCGTGCCCAGGGAGGGTGGCATCCCTGACTGGGTTTGGGGTCAGCATGCCACCACCCTCCACCCCCCCCGACACCACCACCAACCATCCCCCATCTCGAAGGAGGAAGCTCTCAGAAAACAAGAGGGGACTACAGACGACATGCGCCGAGGTGCCTCTTTAATTGAGGCCATTTAACCCCAATTACAGTGATCTACCCTGCAGGTTGTGGGGAGGCTCAACAGCCAGAAATATGCGGATGATGAATCTTTTTTTATCTCTCCCGCCTTGTTTTGTTTGTGTGTGTGTGTGTGCATCTGTCTGTGTGTGTGTGTGTGTGTGTGTGTGTTAGTGTGTATTGGGAAAGGGATTTGATGTCTAGCTTCTTCTTTGTTCTTTTTTTCCCTGCCTTTGTGTATGGATTTACTGTATATATGTGTGTGTGAATACATGGGAGGATTTTTAATTTGCATTTGCCTGTATGTGAACACGGGTGTTGACTAAATGTATTGTATACATTAAATGTGTATGTGCTTTTAGCTGTATGACTGCACATTTGTCCATGTATGGTCTAAAGAAATATAAATCTGTAGCGGGAGTTGGGCCCCCACATTTCAAAGGCTTGTGCAATGCCTTTGTGTCCTATTTCAAGGCTTTGCAGTACACAGAAATCAATTAGCTTTGTCAATACCTTACAGTGAATAATGACTCGAGAGAAAGGTTAGGTCACATAGACAGATATGAAATAAATGATTCACATTATCAGACTGCTCTTTGAAAAAGATCTGTTTTAAACTATCCTGAGATGAAGAGTGTTGCATGGTCTTTGTGTGGAACTTTGTTTGGGGCAGCCTTTTCTATCAGTGCACCGTTTATAAACACATTTATAAATGTTTAAAAAGTATTTATAATGCACTATAGCAACTGACATATGTCTACATAAATAATTATAAATAGAATTATTATGACATTGTTGTTAAGTTATGATGTTACAGTATAAGCCCTACACAACTACACAATGAAAGCTTATGAAAGCTTGTATGGAGTTATAGTATATGGCTCAGTGAAGAGCATTTGGCGAATAAATAGCATTTTACATGGGGCAACCGTGTCATCTCTGCCATTATCAAGAGGTAAAATAAGCTTATTTTTTTGCATTCTGATATCTCAAGCTGTAAGGGCTGATACTATAACACTGTAATGCTTTATTTTAAATAATTATTTAGACTATATCAATCATTATGAGGCATTATGAACACTTCATAACCTTTTATGAATGTGCTTACAATGCTTCATAAATGCTACGTTGAAGTGTTACCAATATTCTCTCAGGTTTCAGTGCATCCCTTGACTCAAAAAGATCTAAACACTACACCACAGTCTCCTAAAAATGAGAGAAGGATCATTTTCACAAACGAAAGGCATTTTCACAACATTTACAGAAATCAATAGCTACTGGGCCACGAGATGATCTCCATTGTGTGTCTCACCAATTTAACACTATTATCATTGTTGTCGGGTGTCACGGTAAAGGTGTTTCTATGGTCACACATCCATGTTGCAGACAGAGCAGCTGTGTGTGTGTGTGTGTGTGTGTGTGTGTGTGTGTGTGTGTGTGTGTGTGTGTGTGTGTGTGTGTGTGTGTGTGTGTGTGTGTGTGTGTGTGTGTGTGTGTGTGTGTGTGAGTGACAGGCGAGAGTGCTGATGGGCTGTGTGTTTATGAGGGGTGTCCTTGCTAAACGTCCCCCCGTCATCACTCTTCTTCACCACCCGCCGAGGCAGCCCCATAACTCTTACCTTCTATCAGACACTCCTTCTATCCTCCTCTTTCTTGCGCTCTTATTCTCAGTCTCTCTCTTTCTCTCTCGCTCTCTCTCAGACACACACATATACACACAAACACACCCACACAATGACATTTGTGCAGATATTTGCTTTGCCTCTTCTCATCTGTGTTTCAGTCGTGGTCTCTCACTCAGCCCCCACCGCCCCTTCCTCCATCTCTCTCATTCTGTCACTCATATGACCACCTGTCTTCAATCCTCTTTATCCCTCTCACCGTCTCATCTTCTTTTTTCTTTCTCAGCCACTCTTTCTCTCTCTCTCTCTCTCTCTTTTTCTTTCTCTCTCTCCAAATATTGGTATGGACAGTTGGAAGCACAGATTGAAAAGGGGGGGGGGGGGGGGGTGGGGGAGAGAGGGATATGATGGTGTAAGAGAATAGAGGAAAGAAAAAAAGACTGAGATAGAAGGAAAAAAGAGATAAAAGAGAGAGAGAAAGTGGAATACCAGGCTTGTCGTTATTACAGTAATTGAGCGGTCTACTACTGCCAACCCACTTGGGTGTTGTGTGCAAAAACTTGACTGAGTGGAGCTCTAACCTTTTCAAGCTGTGCCTACCATGGCTGGCAGATTTCTTTCTTTCATTCACTGAAGCATCAAGATGGTGGCTTACGATCGATTTGACATTGATGGGCTCCCTGCCCCCCTGTCTTTCTCTCTTCTTGTTAATGCCATCACAGGGGCTTGGGCCAGGGATTAGCTCAATGAGATAAAGAAATAAATAAATAAGTGAGTGAGCGTACTAATAAATAAAAACCTTTTATGTACCATTCTTGGTACTTTACTTTCTGACCTTTCCTTACTGCTAGCTCAACTTGGTAGATGCTAAGGGCGGCAAACTCCTGAGTTTGATCCTCAGTCATCATAAATGCTGGTGAAATATATTGCATACCCACTTTTATTTTTACAGCTTCTTTAAGCCATGCCTCTTGAAATAACTCATCCAGATGGTTTATATGCCAAATGCTACCTTGGAAATTGATGCCGGTAAAATTCAAATGTACTGTGACAAATCAGATCACCACAATACAACTGCAGGACAAGTCACCTAGACCGCAACTACAAATATTACTACACCTCCATTTTGTTTGAAACATGAAGTAACATAAATAAGGGGGGTGATGGGGGGAGGGGTGCGGGCAGTTTCCCTGGTTAAACAGCTACGGTTATTGATCATGTGACTTTGCTGTCCTCCAGCTCATGTCCTCATGATTCTCCCCCCCCCCCCCCACACACACACTTCAATCCCATTCCAATTCCATTTTGCTACTGTAAAAGGTGACAATCATATCACGCCTCCCCTGTCGTCGTTCCGTGTACTGAGACGAGTTACCGGCGTTCCACGTTCATTTCATTAGGCCATCGATCTGACAGAGGCATAGATGGCCTTTGCCTCCGCTGCTGCGCCTCCTCCTCCTCCTCCTCCTCCTCCTCCTCCTCTCCACCTCTTTCCTCCCTAGCCTGGGCCAAGGATTTGCATGTGATTACTGCGGCTGCTTTTTAAATGATCCGTGCCCGGGGAGCCCCCTGACGTTCTCCCCCAACGAGGAAGCGATCCGACAGGGGCACCTTGAGACTCCTGAAGTGGAAATGAGGCCTCATTTAAAGCCGGGAAACACACGGTAAACTCTCTCAGCAGTCATCTCCGGTCAATGACAGCCAAGGGAAGGACTAGAAAGTAGCATATTCAAGTCAGCTGGTATATTCTATAATATATATAAGTCTCGCTCTCCGCAAACCTCCCAACGGTAGAGTGGTTAATTATGATATGAGATCTGCAGTCCTGATAAATAATTCAAGATCTAATTTTATATTCTGCCACCACGACTGATATTTTGCATATCCCGTGGGGAATATGGAATCAATGAACAAATGCTGAAAACGAATGCTATGACGTGTTATCTAAGTCATGTGATGGAAGCAAAACAGACAGAGTCAGAGTGTGACTGGCTTTAAAATGGCATATGCACCGCTCACAGGCGCATGACAAACTATCTTGACACGTACAAGATGGGGCTGTTATTACGAGTATATACGAGTTATCCAAGTATATACAAGTTATCCAAGTATAACGAGATTCTTTATGAGAACTGAATTACAGCGTCTCATTATTGAATAGCCACATGCCTCATAGAAGACGCATGACTGCTACCTTTTCTCAAACCTTTCAACCTTTCAAGTACTCACACCCACCAAGGTCTTTGTACACACATTGGTCTCAGCACAAACACTGACCTCAAAGTACACACTGGCCCTAAAACACGGGTTCAATCTGTTCCACACTCCCAAAATACACTTTCAGTCGTTTCATTTTGTTCATTGTTTGTTTGTTTGTTTACTTGTTTGTTTGTTTTAATTTTTTAAATCGACTTACACTGCAGAGAGGAGACACAGGAACAAAGGTTCCTCATAGTGAAGTTGGCAACTGTCACTTTCCACACACTTGTATTTCAAAAAGAGCAGAACAAAATCTGAATGAGACCAAAGAACTCTAAATTACATTTCTCTCTGTTTTTTTCCTCTTCTTTCTAGTCTTAGTAGTCTGATACTTCACAGTTTTAAGTATGCAGCCCTTTCAGTTCATCAAAATCATTTCGTGACATTTTTTTCTCTTCTTCATCAGATCATCAGACGATGGTTATCTGTGAATAGAGAACAGTCACTCATGACCGGATGTAAAAAAGAAAATGATCACAGAATTCTCAAAGCATGACAAATGATTGTGCTACCACTCCATCCCCCTCTCTCACTCTCTCTGTGTCTCTCTCTTTCTCTCTCTTTCTCTGTCTTTCTCTCTTCATAGTACTCTCTCTATTTATAAATGGAGATTTGATAGCGTAACCTGAAATCTCGCTGTGTTCCAGCCGCTGACAGATCCATCTATATGAAAGATTAATGAGCAGATGCTGAGCTGTGGAAACTCTTATTATTCCCTCACACTCTCCCAGCCCTTCTCTGCGTGCACTTGCCCTTTCTCTCTCTCTCTCTTTCTCTCTCTCCCTCTCTCTTTCTCTCTATCTCTCTCCTCTTTCCTTCAGGGTAGATGAGGAAGATTACACTGCCTGAACTGTATTTACTGTGCGCTTAGGCGGTCATTTGCATACAGTAGAACACACACACACACACACATACACACACATGCATGTACACGCACACACATGCATGCACACAGACACACCCACACACACACAGACACACACCCACACACACACACAGAAACACGCCCCCACACACACACACAACTTTATCCCCAACTCTGATGCCCCAGCCATAACAATATCAAATCTCCTTATTTTAAGCCTGCCCTCGCACAAAACATCCAAACAATTCTGATATTAGTTCAGTCTTCCCAAACAAAGATGGCAGTTCTCTTGTTTTCACTGAATTAGTCTGTGCAGTGAAATTAGTCTCCTGACCGGGAATGGCCTGCCACAGCCCAGCAACGCTGACCTTGAGCAGGTGGAAACAAATGTGGGTAATTTAGACTGCATGCACTTAAGATGGGTACAGTGACTGTTGGGTAACACCAGGATGTGATCTCATTCTTATATAGTTTTAAGAGGTTTATTCTCTCTCTCTCTCTCTCTCTCTCTCTCTCTCTCTCTCTCTCTCTCTCTCTCTCTCTCTCTCTCTCTCTCTCTCTCTCTCTCTCTCTCTCTCTCTCTCTCTCTCTCTCTCACACATTGCACTACCAACACTGAGGCAATCGTGACTGAGTTGTCTGATCCAGTCCCTTTCAATGCTCTGACTTTTTTTCCCCTCTTTCTCCCTCCCTCTTCTCTCCTGTACCTCAATTAAATTGTTGATGAGGAGGAGAATAAATAAACCATAAGTACGTGCACACAAGTAGCACATCGCTGGAGAGCAGAGGAGAGGAGAGGAGAGGAGGGGGGGGGGGGGCTTCTGAGTGGCAGGCGTGCAAGGGAGAGACGAGAGGGAAACACCCAAATGGTTTGCTGGCAACGTCATTCCCTGCCATTCGCCAAAATAGCATCATATTTGTGATGCAAATCGAGGCACAACAGATGAGAGGGACGCTAGCGACGGGTATACAGATGATTCCCGCCAGACGGTAGCAACAAAAATCATTAAAAAAAACAACAACCCTCTTACCCTCTTATTCTGGAAGGTCTGGCACTTATTTCTTTTTCTTTTTTTCTTTCATTGTTCTTCTCTTATTTTGGGACAAGCAGGATGAGCGGAGCAGACTCTGGCTGAAGCGAGGTATTGCATTACAAGGGAGACAGTGCTATGGAAATATAATACGCCATGGAGAAGTTACAATGACTTGCCAAAGTCTCAGGGAGCTCAAGCAGTAATTGGTTATACATCCGTGAAAGTGCTCCCTTGAAATCAATATAACTGGCAGGCCCATTTCCCCTCTCCATTCAGGAAAAAGAAGAGAGAGGGAGAAAAAGAAAGAGAGATAGAGAGAAGGAAAAAAAAGAAACACAAATCCTCCATTTTCATTTGTAATGTCTCGGAGATCGGGACAGCTCTTTCTACACATTACACATTCCCTTTCTGTCGGGGTAATTCAATTTACAGTCCATCAGGCCTCTGCCAGAGACTTGGGCTGGAAATCTGCATCTGAAGTTCAAGAGCCAGGGGTCAACATAATCAGTCTCCTCAGGGCGGCCGCTTCAACGCTGGACACAAATAACCATGGCGGGCATTAACGCCAGGGCTGTCTTTGCTTTTGTGGGTTGTCATTGATTATATAACACTTTTGATCTAGCAGACTACTAAAGCATGTTACAATATGTTCACTTTAACACAAACCCCATTGGTATAAAAGTCCAGTAATAAAGAGTCAGTGTGAATAATAATTTGGTATATGGTAGGGGCTGGGTGTAGACTTAAGCATTAAGCATTAAGAGGCCGTGGTTTGCGCTGATTTTAGAACAGGTAAGGGGAGTTGTTAGGCACGATGGTTTCGTTAAATAAAAACAATTCAATTTAAGAAACAATAGTTTAATGATAAGCCGTCATTCTTCCGCCACTACAAAATATAGTTTCTAAATAAATCGTTGCCACGCAACCCTTGAAGCAACGCAACAGCCAGATGGAACACTTGCGCTACCGACAAAAAAGGGGTGCTTATATATTCACATTCATTTGTAGGCTATATCTCCATTAATAGTGCAATTGCTGAAATATAGTTTTCAAATGGGCTCCTCTTGGCTGGTGCAGTGACAGGGGTATCCTGATTTTGACGCTTCAGTGTCCCAGATGATGTTGCTCCACATGAGTATGAAATTTCGCTATATGAATAAAATTGCCTTGCCTTGCCATTCGCTGCGCAGTAATATGGAATGTTATCATAGAATGTTATGAGGACAACTTGTAAGGTTATGCTGGATTTTACGACGGCTTTTAGCCAATCACAATCAAGGATTTGAACAATCAGTTTTAGAATTAAGCAATAAGCCCCAAGAGGCCATGGTTTGCGCTGATTTTAGAACAGGTAAGGGGAGTTGTTAGGTACGACGCGAAGCCCCGTTACCTGTTCTAAAATCAGCGCAAACCACGGACTCGCGGGGCTTATTGCTTTTCTAAAACTGTTACTACAAATATTTGATATGGTTTCATAAATAAAGACAATTCAATTTAAAGGTGCATTAAGGATTAATAGCTATTCGCTAAAGGTATGCTAGCAGCTAAAACTAACGAAATCTCTTGAAATGTGCTGACTTTGACATTATGACAAACTAATTACTCAACGACTGTCCTTACACAGTCAAACATCAATCATGTGCAACACAAGACTAAGCAAGACGGCAAATAAGCTACTTACTAGATCGGCAGAAGGTAATCAAAGTCAAGTCGGCGGGCATCGGCAGGCAAAACTACAGAAGGCAGTTATATGCCTATCGACCCTGCTATGCCATTGGCACGGACGCAATTCTCCATATTAAAAGTCATTGTAGCGCCCCAAATTTTTTTAAGCTGTTATTTTAAGGTTAAACTGCTTATCCTAACCCTAATCCTGAAGCATAATTGTTACATATTGTGCCTTTAAGAAACAATAGTTTAATGATAAACCGTCATTCTTCCGCCACTAAAAAATATAGTTCCTAAATAAATCGTTGCTACGCAACCCTTGAAGCAACGCAACAGCCAGATGGAACACTGTGTATGAAATGCGCTATATGAAAACGCTGCGCAGTAATATGGAATGTTATCATAGAATGTTATGAGGTCAAATTGTAAGGTAATGCTGGATCTTACAACGGCTTTTAGCCAATCACAATCAAGGATTTGAACAATCAGTTTTAGAATGTAACAAATACAACATACACAGCCACATACATGTAATGAGCTATAGCTAACAATAATAATATATGCTAACTCTAAAATGTACTTATTTGCCACCATAGAGTCCTTTACGGTGCCAGTGCTGTTAGTACATCATTTGCTGTTGATTTTCTCTGGCAAAATCTGTGTCTCTTTAAAAGTGTTTTGTAACCTGTGAAATGTATTTTATTAACATTTATGTAACGTTTAATCTGGTGCCCTGGTATCAAGTGTGTTGCCCTGGTATCATGTAAAATGTATCTATTTAACATTTATGTAACATTTACTTATTTCCTATCTGTGTCTCTTTACAAGTATTTATACTTTTTCTTTCCTTCCTATTGTGCATTGTGTTACCTTCGTGTATGAAATGTGCCGTACAAATAAAGTTTGATTTGATTTGATTTGAATACATTATTCCATTTTCATTTCTGACAGTAATAATTACCATTATTAATGTATTACCAGTAATAATATTACATGTAGTACTGTTGTAAACCTTGGCCTTCAGTGAAATGCAAATAGCTCTACTACACTGAACACCCACTCGTTACTGAAATCCACTGCAACATAATCCATTCCTGACAGCCTGATCATACTCTCACCATTTTCGCTCCCATAAACCTAGCTCATGGCAACAACGCAATTCTGCAACATGATTCTTTTACCTAATGAAACACACACATTGGTTGTTTTACAGGCAGTGCCTTCCCAGCCAAACAACTGGGGAGATACTCCCAGGTGCTTCGTGTTCTGTTACGATGTTGCTGGACCCACACCAGACCTGGGCCCAATATGGGCCAGAACTGACCCACAGTCTGATCTTCCACCGTGTACTGAGGCAATTTAATTTATGAGAAGTTGTTGTAGCTCACTGAGCAATTATGCTTATTAGTGTTGGCACCTTGTTTGGTAATAATGATGAGCCTTTGTGATTGACGGCTGGTATTTGGACTAGGAGTGCCTTTTAGCATTACAATAATGAAGGCTGTGTTTGTGGTGGTATTTCCAGCAGAGGCTAGTCTATTAGTTGATGTTCCATTCAAAGCATTAAGATGAAGAAAAGCAATATGCAAATCAGACATTATTTTATGTTATAATGTATTGTACAATATTATATTATATTACTGTATTATATTATGTACTGTATATTATATATATATATATATATATATATATACTGTATATATATATGTATTGTATTGTATTATATTATATTATATTATATTATATTATATTATATTATATTATATTATATTATATTATATGTATATTGAAAGCTTCATAGTCTTTGGCCTGGCATCCTGGCAGTGAGGTTTGAGCATCACTGTGCTTAAGGGCCATATGCTGCGTGGCCATCCTGGGACATCATGTGTGGAGCAAGATGGGGCAGGAAAGAAGAGTAAGAGTTGCCAAACATGGCAAACTGCGCGGCATTCCATCCCTAACACAGCTGTGATTCTCGACAGCGAAACACTCAATAAGATATGTTCAAATGCAACCGCAACAACAACAACATACAAAGACACACACACACACACACAAATACATAACAGCTAACCAGCTGCCTTGTCGGAGTAGCTCAGACTGATATGATTTCTGCTCTGGTTGCTTTGTCACAAGGCCTTTCATTTAGTGCCCAATCATGGAAATGGAATCTGAGACAGAAACATGGACAGAGAGCGAGAGAGAGAGAAAGAGGGGGGGGGGGGGGTGGGGGGGGGGGGGGGCAAAGGAGAAAGAGGAGACAAAGAGAGAGAGAGAGATGGAGAGACGGAAAGAGACTGACAGACAACAAGAGAGAGATGAGATTTGGCTCAGACTCTGGGGGGCTCTTCATTTGACATATCGCTTTTGTGATTGGCTGAGAGGCTCCAGCCAGAGCTTTATGGGAGATGGGGGGGGGGGGGGGGGTCTGGTGCAGAAGAGAGGTGTGTGTGTGTGTGTGTGTGTGAGTTGGGGGGGGTCTTATCAGTCCCGCAGAGCTGCAGAGACACACTGGAGATGCCGAAACCTGATTACACATTCGAAAGCCTCCAAATGATATCACAATGACATGTGTGAGTGGCTGCATTCCGCTTGGCTCTTACCATATGTGCCTGTGAGAGAATGCCAGCTGAATTTATTACTCTGTGTGTGTGTGTGTGTACGCTCTGTATGATTCCATTACTGTGTGTAAGGTCAAGAAATTCACTGATAGAAGCAATCAGATGGTATGACAGAAGGACCGAGTTTCATGGGGGAAACAATAAAGGGAAACACAGGATGGTTTGACCTTGTTTGTATGGAACAGAGATAGGGAAATACAACACAGGAAATTGTTGCCCACATTGACCGGCGATAATGAGAGAGAGAAAGACAGAGATAGAGAGATAGACATAGAGAAAGAGAGAGAGAGAGAGAGAGAGAGAGAGAGAGAGAGTGAGAGAGAGAGAGAGAGAGAGAGAGAGAGAGAGAGAGAGAGAGAGAGAGAGAGAGAGAGAGAGAGAGAGAGAGAGAGAGAGAGGGCAATGCTGAAACAACTTGTCACAACTAGTGGTCAGGTCTAGTCAAGAGGCCACCAACACCTCACTGGAGAGTAGGACATGTGTCAGCCCATTAAAACCTAATTATATAGTTTAAATAACTCAAACCACTAAGGCCAACATGTAAGGCAAAATAGTGCTAGTGTGTGTGTGAGTCTGTGTATGTGGAAGAGACAGCTCCACAAAAAAATGACAAAACATTTTTAATCAGCTTTGAAGGGCTGGCAGCTGCTTGTGAAAGACGTCATGCATGACAGTATGCAAAAAACTGGACAAAAAAATAAATAAAAAAGCAGAAAGAAGAATAAGAAAAAAATTACAAAATCCCTGTAAGCCAGCATTGCTGGATGAATAATGTATGAATTTAATATCCAATGTGAGCTCTTCCTTGCACACACACACACACACACACATAAACACACACACACACACACACACACACACACACACACACACACACACACACACTCTCTCTCTCTCTCTCCCTCATGGACAGACTAGGGGATGGACGCAACACAGATTACTATCACAGGATTACTGTCAACTGGCGGTCTGTCTCTGCCCTGTGTGTGTGCGAGTGTGTCTGTTTGTCTTTAGAGTGTGTTTGTGTGTGTGGTTGTGGTGGAGGATGGTTTGTTTTAAGTGTGCACAAGGGTATTTTTGTGTATTTCTGTGCGTGTGTGTGTGTGTGTGTGTGCCTGAGTGTGTGTTTATGTGTGTGTGTGTGTGTGTGTGTGTGTTTGTTTGTTTGCTTTTCACGTGTGAGCCCAAACAGACCTCTTACGCTAACGCATCAGTGTGACAGAGTGGCACACTGGCGCAAAGAGCCCTTAAGAGCTGGACCCTTGGAGGCAAAGTGATATCACTAACTTCACCTGACGTGCAATGTTTTTTTTCCTCCATCTCCTCCTTCCCTCTCTCTCTCTCCCCTCTATGTCTCACTCGTCTATCCTCTCTCACTTACACAAACTCTCCTCAGCCTTTCCCATCATCCATTCTCTCTTTCCTCTTCTCTCAGTCCTCCAAACATCCCTCTCTCTTTCCTTCCACTCCCCTTTTTTTCTGTCTCTCTTCCTCTCTCTCTTTTTCTCTCTCACTCCCACTTTCCTCACAGTATTACCGCCACCGTCCTCAGCATGCTGGACTCTGACCCTGAGAGCTTCTGCTTTTCTTACTAACGCCCCAAATGTGTCTTCATGAAGCATTTATGGCAGTTGCCGTGGGTTACGGGGCAGTGAGGGGGAAAAGAGGAAAAGAGGCAACAGAAGGAAGCTGTCGCCGTCAGCAGTTGGTGGGAGAGATCCTGGACCCAGGGCACCCATCTACCCAACACACACACACACACACACACACACACACACTCACACACACACACACACACACACACACACACACACACACACAAAGCTACTCTAGACAGGACTAGTTGTGGATGCAGTAAGAGATAATAGTCAGGGACCATGCTAGACAGGCTCCTTAATTGACGAGAGCCCTTTAGTGTACTGAGGTTGTGTTGGGAGAGGGAGTGGGGAAGATGGATTTACTTTAGGAGGATGCAGGGCGCACCCACTGCTGAGCAGAGCAACTGCAGATGGGGGTTAAGGGTCAGATTAAAGAGGGAGTCAGTGAGGGTATCTGTGAGTGCATTTGTGTGCAATTGAGTGGGTTCTGTGTTGTGTGTGTGTTATTTCTAGGGTGAGAAGTGATCCCTAGGCCACCACACAGAAACAACCACATAGAAACAACTTCTCAACATCTGCTCCGAAGGCCTCCTGCTCGAAAAAGCCTGTCGTGGTCACCTCAGGGCTGCCAAATGTTCAGGTCACCTTCAACAGGACACTAAATCACTAAGCCTCTCTCCACTACCATATGGAGGAGCAGAACAAAGAGAGAGAGATAGAGATAAAGAGAGAGAGGGAGAGAGTTGGTGATGGGAAACTTCTGTAGGATGACAGGTCCAGGACAGTGAGTGGGTGGCCCCTGCCCTGCACTGCCCCAGCCTAAGCGTTACAGTCACCTTGGCAACTGGTAGGTGACTCGAAGCATAACCACACAGAGTGACTCAGTGTCACCGACGGCTTTCAGCGAACCACGGGGAGGGTAGGGGAGGGGAGGGGAGGGGAGGGGAGGGGAGGGGAGGGGAGGGGGTGAGACGCGACGCGATTCCCACTGTCACTCGTCATCGCAGTGAGACAGCCAGCTGATGCTAAACCATTCTGAAGAAGGGACCTAGAACTCCCCAGGCCTGAGGAACACTCTACATGCCAACACATGCATACACACACACACACACACACACACACACACACACACACACACACACACACACACACACACACACACACACACACACTCACACTCACACACACATACATAGTCCACTCCGTCAATACCCTTTTCCTCACCTCTCTCTCTATCACACATAGACACACAAAGCCCACCACTGACTTGAACCCAA
>NC_137923.1:39731940-39766940 GCF_963457725.1 Sprattus sprattus | reverse complement strand
CACAGAGACACACAGACACACAGACACTCAGACACACAGACACTCAGACACACAGACACAGAGACACTCAGGCACTCAGACACATAGACACTCAGACACACAGACATTCAGACACACAGACACACAGACACACAGACACACAGACACACAGAAACACAGACACAGAGACACACAGAAATACAGACACACAGACACATACACACTCAGGCACTCAGACACATAGACACACAGACACAAAGACACAGAGACACACAGAAACACAGACACACAGACACACAGACACACAGGCATAGAGACACACAGACACACAGACAAACAGACACTCAGACACACAGATACACAACGCTGGCAAAGGGCCCTGTGAGTCAACACCTCTCCAGCGGGCGCATTCCTGGAGGGAATGAAAACCTTTCTTACCCAGGGACTTTGAGAAAAACAGCGACAGCGAGAGCCAGAGATATAGACAGGGAGAGTGAGAATTTTATTTGAAAAAAAAAAAATGCATGAGAGAATAAGGCAGCGTTCACACTAGACGTCTTTTTTAGAAAAAAAAAGGGCCGCCTTTAGGCCTTTTGAGCTGCTTTTGAGCTCTTCAGGAGTCATGGATATCATGTGACGTCACTGTCTTTTAAGCACCGCCATATTTGTGTCTGATGCAGGCAAATTACGGTCACAACTCACAGAAAGTTCAAAACGCTAGGGGATATGTTGTGCTGTTGCTAAAGATTGAGGGAATGACTGACCTGTTAAGTGAAATGCAGCACGTTGATACAGTCGTAGTAATGGCTGTGTATTATCAAAGCTATAGCTACTACCTTGAGCAAGCTACAGTGCTAGCAGTAATAGCTAGTGAGCTGTTTACGGTCACAACCCACAGACAGTTCAAAATGCCCGGGATATGTTGTGCTGTTGGATGCGACAACAGTCACCAAAGAAAACCTAGATATACAATTGATACAATCGTGAATAGTTGCTGTGTCTTAGCACTCTACTGAGCAAGCTAGAGTGCTAATAGCTAGCAAGAAATTTAGCCCTTCACCCAGGGCTTTGGCTACAACTCGTTAGCCAATATTGGCACTCTTGCCTGCTCAGAAGAGTTTCTGTACGCTTGAAATCTCCGGTTTATGGGGATGGATTATGTACAAGATAAATGTCAATGTCGGGAAAAGAAAGCTGGGGCAGATGCTTTGCAAAAACACAGAGGAATTGTTAATCGCTAACGGCTAGTAGCATGCTTACATTAGATAGGTAGCTCAGACACCACGCAAATCCTCTTAAATGTATTTTTCAGTTACAATAATGCGTTTTTTATATTGTACAGTGTCTATTTCTCGGTAGCTTTCCAAAAATCTAAGCAAAAAAAGTAAAACTAAAAACTTCTAGGTTCAAATACAATGATCTACGGAGTCTACATTTTTTTTAAACTAAGGTAGTAGGTTACTAGGGAAGGTACGCGACTACCTACTCTCCTCGTCCTGATTGGTCAGCTGTCAAAAAGGCACTTGACGTCATCCGGCGCTTTTCTGAAAGGTTGAGAAAATTTTACTCAAAAAGGCGTCGGAGGTTGCGCTTTTTTAGAAGTTTTTAAAAGGCGGCAGCTTTTTGAAAAGGCGTCCGCCTTTTGCTTTTTCACATAGGGTTGCATGTAAAAAAGGCGCCGCCACTCGAAAAAACTTAACTTCACTTCACTACAGTGACGCACAAATTGAAAAATAGCATTAAATAGAGTTAAAATAGAGTTAAAATACTCTTCCTATGTGAATCTGAGTAATCCTAAGCATATAGTTTGAGTGAGATAAAGAGTCGGGTAGACAGCTGGACAGGGAAATATGGAGAGAGGGATAGAAAGAGAGATAGAGAGATAGAGGTTGAGAGAGAGAGAGAGAGGGACCCTCAACCATGGGTCTCCTGGCCCAGTTGTTGATGTCGCTGCCGTCATTTGGTATTTACAAGTTCTGTTGTGGGCAGGTGACTGTCTGCTTTGCTTAGGCTAAGGATGGGTAGGAGTCGAGGTTTGCTAGAAATATCTCCTTGTTTGGGAGCTGCACCTGTCAACCGGTGAAACAGATGTTCCACCCCTCCAGCCCAGACAGACGCACCCTCGAAATAGTCTCCAGATTTCCACCTCCTACGACCCCAGATGAGGAAAAGAAAGAAGCAAAGAAGAAAAAAACGAAAGGAGCCACACACTTCTGTGATTCTCCTCACTATGAAAGCACTGCCCTGTGGCGAAGGATGGAGAGAGACAGAGAGAGAGAGAGTGCGAGAGCGAGAGCAAGAGAGCTGAAACTATTTCCTCTGTTGTGTCTGAAACTATTTCCTCTGTTGCCGGCCGAACTCCACCATGATCCCTGCGTTCTATTTTTCCCTCTCTGTGCTTTTTAAAATGTAAAAACAATCTTTGCAAAAATACCAAAAAAGAAACGGATCGTTTGATTTTCTTTTTCAAAAACTCTTTGGGGCGGACTGTATCTGTACTGCGATCAAACAATCACACCAACGCCTGAACACAGAGCCGTGGCAGACAGATTGTTTTGGACTCTGCGGCCTCCTTTTTAAGGGATCGTTTGGCCCTTCCAAATCAGGCTGGCTTCTTAAAGCGCCTTTGACTTCAAACGTTTGCAGAACTGAATGAGACTCACTCATTTGTGTTCAAGGGAAAACAGGGAGAGGAGAGGAAGTAGTGTGGACACACACACACACACACACACACACACACACACACACATACTCACAAACACACACTCACAAACAAAGGAGAATTTTTTTTCTCCCATAGACAAATACACAACCCCGCTCACCAAACCGAGACACAAACCCACCATGACATCATACATGAAGAGCTCCACACACACCAAATTAAAGACGCGTACAAGCAAACACACACTCTTTCACTCCACACACGTTCGTTATTACGTAGGCATAATAATGAACAACACCTGACACACACATACGTGCGCACACACATGCACACACACACACACGCACACGCATAGCACACGCACATGCACACACACACGCACACACACACACAAACACACACGCACACACACACACACACACATACATGCCACCTCCATTAGAAGAAAAGACACATCTAGGGCAGCTGACAGCACTGGGCAGCTCAGGCGAACACCTGCAGTCTCTTATGGCTGGCCCTCATTGGCTGGCTGTGATTACACTGCGTTAAGACCATCACCGCGGTGGCGGTGGTGGCAGGGACGTGACCGGCTTCCCGATGGGTCTCCCCCACCCGCCAACCCCCCTCCCCACGACCAGGCGGTCCTATCAGGAGCATCAGCGGTGCTCGTCCGTGCAACACTTCGACGCCCAAGGTCCTTCAATGTGACACGCGCACGTCTCTCCTAGAGCAGCGACACATCAGCAAACACACACACACGCTGATAAACACAGCCACACACACACACACACAAAAAACACACACACATGAATGCATGTGAACACAGTCACACACACACACATGAACACAGCCACACACACACACACATGAACACAGTCACACACACATGAACACAGCCACACACACACACAAACACATGAACACACACACATGCACACAGCCACTCACACACACACACACACACACACACACACACACTTGAACACAGCCACGCACACACACACATGAACACAGCCACACACACACACACACACACACACACACACACACACACCCATGAACACAGCCACACACACACACAAACACATGAACACACACACACACACACACACATACATACATGAACACAGCCAAACACACACACATGAATGCACATGAACACAGCCAGACACATACACACACACACACACACACACACATGAATACAACCACAAACACACACACACACAGGAACACGTTGCGTTTAGGGTGTAAGAAGCTGATTGGATCAAATTCCAGAAGTCTCATCAGCAGAATCATTGATTCTATACAACACGGACGCAACCTCACAGCGTCTCCATGGCTGTCTTATATGGGCATGCTGAGATTTCCCTCTGACAAACTGTTCCAGTGTAGAGGTGAGCTGGTGGGAGTCTGCTCCGTCTCTTTGTTTTGTCTCCAGTCAGCCATTATGAGAATCATCCTCTACTTTTAGGCTCCTGTTTCCCAACACCCCTACAGAGACTTGATTAATGTCTCACTATTAATTTCTCTCTCAGGCGCGAAGGTTTTTAACAGTATGATACTCTTCCGGAAATTAGATTCTACTCGGTCCTCAAGTGCACTATGTCATCCTTCCTGACCCCCCCCAACACTTCACCCCACCCTCACCTGCCCCTAGCCGACAGACTCCCTCCCCTTTGACTAATCTATTTGATTTCACAGCCAGGACTTCCTCCTAATGCAGCCGTGATAAAGGATTGACTGGAGCAGGAGACGGGAACGGCTACCGGGGGCTGCTGAGGGAATTAATTAACCCCGGGCAACTGCCCAGTCGGCTGCAAGGTCCGCCATTATTCGTCATTATGCTGAAAATGACTTACGAGATGGTGGCAGACAGACACTGTGAATGGGTGAGTCTGACGAGAGGATAGAGGATGGAGATGTGATTGAGCCATGGCTCATGGAGATCCACACACGGAGGCACAGTTGCTGTGAGTCTGTTACATTTTTTAAATCCCACCTCGCCTGCCTGTGAGGGGTCAGAGGTGCTATTGCAACGGTGACGTTAAGCGTCCTAACGACTCCTACGGGGCTCCCACAATCCCCCGTCCACCTGGCTTTAGCGGAAGCACAACCGTTGACCACATCCTCTGCCATGTGTGTGAATGGGTAAAGTTGTGTACCATTGACCATGTCCTCTGCCATGTGTAACAATACCAGGCTCACAGGTATTGAACATAAGAGGGAGGCCACGCAGAATTTATATAATAATAATAATAATTTATTAAAGGCAATAGTTATAAAGGTATCTACTAATTATAGCGCACGTGTGGTGAATGTCAGTGCTGTGAATAGAACCAAAAGATGTGGTGTAAGTCAGTTAACTGGTAGTATAAACAAAACAGCGACGATAATCCAACTCCAACACCAAACGACAATTCCGATTCCAAACACGATCCTAATCCACAGCTCAACGACCTATCCACAGCTCTCCCGAATGCAGTCTGGTCAGGGCTTTTGTAGCCCATCCATCCACTGCTACACCTGCCTCCAATCACCTGCTTCACCTGTTCCCAATCACCTGTTTAGAGAAGGAGACAGGACAGGCATGCACATAACATGGGGGCGGGGACTAGACCGCTAGATCTAGCCCAGACCACTAGATCGTAACATCCCCCCCCTTAAGAAAGAAGCCCACCCAAGTGGGATTCTGCATTATCTAAAAAAAAACCCATATACCTATAGCATCATAATCTAACCAAAAAAAAAAAACAGCCACCATAACTCATACTGGGGTCAGACTATAATTTTTCTCTCTTTTTTTTTTTATACCACCCCACGGGACAACGCATCTGCCATTACGTTCTCCACACCCCGAATGTGGTGAATCTGCAAGTGGTAGGGTTGCAAGAACAACGCCCAACGCATCAGGCGTTGATTTGGATTTTGTAGTGTCTGCAGAAATGTTAACGGATTGTGATCCGAGTACACCACTACGGGATGGAATCCCCCACCCAAATATACATCGAAGTGCTGCAGAGCCAAAATCAAAGCCAGCGCTTCCTTCTCGATCGTGGAGTAATTGAACTGGTATTTATTGAATTTCTTAGAAAAATAACATACCGGACGGTCTATTCCCTTCTCGTCTGTTTGTAAAAGCACCGCGCCTGCCCCAACCTGGCTGGCATCCACTTGCAGTTTGAATGCTCGGTCAAGTTGTGGAGCAGCTAAGACAGGCTCCGTGCTGAGCAGCAACTTGGCATTGTCCAAGGCTATCTGACATTCATCAGTCCATTTAAACTGAACATTTCCCTTCAATAAATTCGTAAGGGGTGAAACCACTGTGGAGAAATTAGAACAGAATCCCCGATAGTACCCAATCATGCCCAAAAATCGCATCAGCTCTTTTTTTGTTGTGGGAGGCGGGAAATTATCAATGGCCAGCACCTTGGCCCGCACCGGCCGTACCTCTCCCTGCCCTACCACCTTCCCCAGATAGACCACAGTAGCCTGCGCAAACTCACACTTTGCCAGGTTAACCGTAAGGTTAGCAGCCGAAAACCTTTGAAACAACTCAGACAGTCTGGATAGGTGTAAAGGCCATGTGTCACTCACTGTAACGACATCGTCCAGATAAACAGCACAACCCTCCAGCCCCGATATGACATGATTCATTAGGCGTTGAAAACTTGAGGGGGCGTTTCGTAACCCAAAACTCATTACATTGTACGAGTATAACCCCGACGGAGTCACAAAGGCCGAGATCTCTTGCGCTCGCGGCGTCAACGGGATCTGATAATAACCCTTAAGGAGATCACACTTAGTAACGTATTTTGCGGCCCCTACGCGATCTACGCAGTCTTCTATTCGGGGAAGGGGGAAAGAGTCCGCTTTAGTTACCATATTCACCTTGCGATAATCAGTACAGAACCTGAATGTCATGTCCGGCTTTGCTACCAGCAAACACGGGGACGCCCAACTAGAATAGGATGGTTTAGCCAGGCCATTCTCCAGCAAATACTGGACCTCGCCTTCTAGAATTTTCTGCTTCACCGGTGGTGCTCGGTAAAACCGCTGTCTAATGGGAGCAGCCTCCCCGACTTCTATGTCATGCGACATCACGTTAGTGCATGTCGGTACGTCGGAAAATAAAGATGAATACGATAAAATCAGTGCTTTCAAGTCACCCCTTTGCTCCCCCCCCATATGACCCAACAGGCCATCGAGATCTTTTAGCATCTCGGAATTCTTGAGACGAGGTAACAGTAGGCAGTCATCCGGAGAAGCTTCCTCCTCCCCCTCAGCTGCCACACTCTGAGGGGAGGAAACCGCCTCCCCGACTGCCAGCGCCGCCGAGCCAACCCCATCTCCGTTTTCCTCTGTCCTGTATGACTGAGAGTAATACGGCTTCAATAAATTGACATGACATAGTTGAGAAGATTTCCTACGATTTGGTGTAACAATTATATAATCCCGCTCGGTCACTTGACGGACCACCCCATAAGGTCCGGAAAACTGTGCACGAAAAGGTGAACCAGGGATTGGCAACAATGCCAACACCTGGTCCCCCGGACTAAACAGTCGCAACTCTGAGTTACGGTCGAAATTTTCTTTCATCCGCCCCTGGGATTTCATCAGATTCTTTTTTGCACACTGCCAGGCCAAGAATAACCTACGGCGAAAACCATGAATATAATCAATCAGATTAACTGGAGGATCTGAATCCTGCAAGCCATCTTTTAACACGGACAACGGTCCACGAACTGTATGAGCGAACACTAATTCATTTGGGCTGAAACCCAAACTGTCCTGCGAGACTTCCCGCGCTGCCATCAGCAACCATGGAAGGCCATCTTCCCAATCGCGCTGTAGTTCCAGGCAGTAAGCGCGCAGCAAGTACTTTAACGTTGAATGAAAACGCTCGAGAGCGCCTTGGCTCTGAGGGTGGTATGCACTACTCAAGCTATGCTTCACTCGAAGTTGCTTCAGAACCTCAGCAAACATTTTTGACGTAAAATTGCTACCCCGGTCAGACTGTATTACTCGGGGAATACCAAAGACAGAAACAAATTGAGATAGGGCCTTAACAATTGACTTCGTATTAATGCTTCTCAATGGATATGCTGCTGGATATCTTGTTGCTTGGCACATTACTGTTAACAAATAGATAGAACCGGACTTAGATGCAGGCAGTGGACCAACACAGTCAATTAAGAGATGCTCAAACGGTTGGCCCACGGCTGGAATGGGATAGAGAGGTGCGGGCTTAATAGCCTGATTCGGTTTACCCGCTATTTGACAGGTATGGCATGTTTTAACAAATCCTGCCACATCACGCTTCAAACGCGGCCAATAGAAATGTTGGAGTAACCTGGCATACGTTTTCCGCACTCCAAAGTGCCCCGCCCCCTCCCCATGTGCTGTCTGTAACACCAAATCTCTGTACTTTTTTGGCACCACAATTTGTAACAACGTCTCAGTCAACTCCTCACAGTAAGATACAAATTTACGTACAAGCAAACCCTCCAGAACGAAATATCCACGCTCCGAACTTGGCATTTTGTCACCGGCCAACGCCCCTCCAAATAACTCCCCCAATCCCTCATCCTCCTTTTGGGCAAGAATGAAATCGTCACGATCAAAGAATGAAGGTAGGTTAGGTAGCTGTGGAATAACACGTATTTGTTCTGACATTTTTGAGCCCTGCACTGTTTGTGTGCGACTCTTCGCCCGCGTCACCGCACAAGCCGTGAATACGTTAGGAAACTCTGTGACACAGTCCTCCTGTTCATTTGCTTCCATTGGCTCCGTGGATACTACTGGTGGTGCTGGCCCGTTTGCCCATACACGAAAGCCAGCCACAATATTTCCCAAAATAACTTGTACTCCTGGTACAGGCAACGCAGGGCGAACCCCAACAATCACTTCACCCTGGACCAGATCTGAACTCAGCATAATCCTATGCAGGGGAACCGACATAGTGTGCATTCCCATGCCCCGAATCAGTACACATTTCCCCGTACTAGACTGAAGAGAAAATGGTAATACGTCTTCAGCTACAAAGGTCTCGGTAGCACCTGTGTCCCGCAAAATTCTTACAGGCTTCTTCTCAGAGCTACCGACCAATGAAATAAAGCCCTCTGTTATGAATGGGGCATACCCCTCCACAACCTGCCCATCAGTGGATTCAGAGACGCACTGCCCTGGTCCAGAGGGATCAGGCACCTCACAGCCTGAACCCTCCGCAGGGACAGTGGCATGTACCTGCACTTCTCCTGTGCGGTTCCACCTACGAAACGGGGCTGCACACCCCGCCCCTTTTGCAGAGTCCCATTTGGGAGGATTTTGCCATTTCTTATCTCCACCCTGGAGCAGTGGGCACTCTCTCTTCCAGTGACCGTTCTTTAAACAATAATTACATTTTTCAGTGTCCGACTCACTGAGATATGACGGCCTTACTCTAGCCCCAGGTGGACCACTTCGATAACTGCCTCCCCGAGTGGTCCGACGTTCCTCGCGAATATAACTAGATGTGTGTGTTAAGTTATACTCATCTGCGAGCACTGCAGCCTCCCCCGCAGTCTTAACCTTGTGTTCATTTAAAAAAATAGCCAGCCGTTCAGGAACAATATTTTTAAACTGTTCCAGCACCATCAACTCCCTCAACTGCTCATACGTGTCGACACTAACTGAAGAACACCAACGATCAAAAAAACCCACCAGATCTCTCGCAACCTCGGCATAGGTTTGTCTTTCAGTTTTTCGCCAGTCTCTAAACCGCTGCCTGTAGAACTCCGGAACCTGTTCGTAAGCTCTCAAAACTGCCTCTTTGACCCGCTGGTAATTTTTTCGGTCAGTCACAGACAGGGCCACAAATGCATCTTGCGCTCTCCCAGAAAGGACCGTTTGTATTAAAAGAGTGCGCTCTGAGTCGTTCCAATCCCGATCATCTGCAATCCCTTCAAAAATAGAAAAGAAAATGTCGGGATCCCGGTCATTGAACTTGGGCAAGAACTTTATCATAGTAGATAGGTTCTCTGCGCCAGCCCTACCCGATGACCCAGAGGATTCTCCGCTTTCAGTCCCCCCAATTCTACCGTCGGCTATTAACCTCATACGCTCTCTCTCTACGTTCAGTTTTTCGAACTCTAATTCCCGATCTTTTTCCCTAGATGCCTCCCGCATTTTTAGCAACTCCATTTGCTGCGCAAAACTGAGAGCGCTTCCATGCGAAGGGGCACCTACATCTGCGTGCGTTGGGGTAGACGACGCAGTTGGATTACTTGGATAGGACCTCACAGCTATTATCGACCTCTCAAGCAACTGCTCTCTTACGGCATTCATTAACTCCTTTTTATTTAGCTCCTTGGGTAACGAGTGGCCAAAGTGGTAATGTTCTGCCACAAGTCGAAGTTGAGCCTTCGTTAGCCTGTCAAGATAGCCCTCTGTAGGCGACTCAAAAAACTCCTCCATTTTCACAGCTACTCAACTCAGGCTCAGACGCAACAGTGCAAACCAGCAATTAAGCGCAGGTGTCGGACCCCCCCAATCACAAACCCCACAGACTAGAGCTGCCCCGATCTAACTCAAAAACAGTTCTCGCTATTTCCAAACTAGTCTTCAGTGTGTTCACCTGCAATTGAGCTGATAAGCAACCCCAGCGCGTTCAACACCACCATGAAAAACAATAAACTCTTACAAGAAATGTCAAAACAACAAACAGCGGTAAGCGCTCTTAACCTACCCAGGGCTTTTTGTTCGCTCAGTAGGTACTCACCTACCATCACCACCCAGTTACCACCACACCTGCCCCCAATTATTACCAGCCTGCACACAACGCGTCTTACCTGCAGCGAGAACCAATAACTGCAGTCACTTCCAAAGGTGACTTTTACTCCTCCACGGCAAGCCAACGACAAAAAAAGAAGTTTACCACTTTCAATTTCCCAATTGTTCCGCGTGGGTCTCCCCAATTACCTCCTGCTGCACTGGCCGTTTCCGCCAGTCAGCATCTAAGACCAATATCACGATCTATAAATTCTCACCAGATTCCGGGAAAAAAAAAAATCTCGTCGAGCCCCCACATGTAACAATACCAGGCTCACAGGTATTGAACATAAGAGGGAGGCCACGCAGAATTTATATAATAATAATAATAATTTATTAAAGGCAATAGTTATAAAGGTATCTACTAATTATAGCGCACGTGTGGTGAATGTCAGTGCTGTGAATAGAACCAAAAGATGTGGTGTAAGTCAGTTAACTGGTAGTATAAACAAAACAGCGACGATAATCCAACTCCAACACCAAACGACAATTCCGATTCCAAACACGATCCTAATCCACAGCTCAACGACCTATCCACAGCTCTCCCGAATGCAGTCTGGTCAGGGCTTTTGTAGCCCATCCATCCACTGCTACACCTGCCTCCAATCACCTGCTTCACCTGTTCCCAATCACCTGTTTAGAGAAGGAGACAGGACAGGCATGCACATAACATGGGGGCGGGGACTAGACCGCTAGATCTAGCCCAGACCACTAGATCGTAACACATGTGTGTGAACGGGTGAAGTTGGGGTGAGGCCAGACACTGGATATCAGATGTAGATAGATACAATATAGATGTATGATTAGAAAATACTATGTCTGTAATTAACTGTCCTTTCCTTGTCTATTGAGTTACTAAAATAACAGAGCACTGAAGCAATGGATGGTGAAGGAATATGAAAACGGATGATGTGTCACTCTCACTACTCATGTTCCGTTGGGTAAAACCCTCAATTAACTGACTAGAAGAGAATGTGTGTATCCACGAGGAGAAAGTCAGTATTTTGTAATTGTGATGACATGAACTTCTACATGAGCTATACATTGTACTTAAGTTATTCAACAAGTACTTACGCACGACACTGTAGAAACTGGTGACATTCTTTATTTTCAAGGTTGAACACGATATGTTATCCTCTCTGTTAGAGTCAGAAAAAAAACTAGTGCAAATCTGAAGTGTACAGATAAAAAAAAAGTCCAGGTCCTCGCGGCACTATCAGTCTTCAGTAGCAGCCCCTGGCCTGAGCTTTGGCCAGATTAAGTGCTCCTGCCCCAACACTGATAATGGCAGCCTATGGTCCAGGCCTGGCCAGCTCGTGGGGTCACTATTTTAATCTCCTCTGTGGCTCTCTCTACTGCATGTGGAGTGTTTCCAGGGGAGGCTGTCTTTCCCCCCTCACCCAGCCCAACTCGGAGACGGAGCGCTGGATGTGCCAAAAAGCACTGTCGTGTAGTGTCAGTGCCCTCGCTGGACACCACTTAACACTCAACACAAGGTACAAACACTCTAAATGAACTCCACAAACACGCAGTGTGTGGATCAGCAGGGTCGGGTGTGGGGCAATGTTCCCTCTAAGCTGCGCGCTGCGCGCGGCCGCGCAGGCCAGTCAAAGAGCCCGCGCAATAGATTTTTAAAACCGCGCACATTTTCCACACCGCATAAACGATTTTTTTTTAGGGTTTAAAAATCTGAGCATCAAAGGGGATGTAGGCTAGGTAATAAACATTTCAAATACTGACATGTCTGACAACCCAGCCGGATGTGCGTTAGAATGTTTACATACAACATTTCCTTTAGCTCTCTTGCCAGTCTCTGCTCCAGCAGTTATAGGCTACCATGGCGAAAAGAAAGACAGAGCAGGTGCCCCAGAAAAGGTCTGCCTAACGTTTAAACATGAGCGGCTAGATGAAATAGTCCAAACTGACTCAGGTAGGATAAAACTTTCAGACATATTTACATATGCTCGGAGGCAAACGCGAAAAGATTTCGCTCGTGGAAAACGTGCAGTGAACAAAAGTGACATTATTCTGTTTGTCCTTAAAATTTGTGAGCACTTGGATGCCCGCTTCCCTGAGCTGAGTGGGCTGCCTTTGAGCCGGACACGTTGGATCGTGCAGTTAGTAAATTTGATCATGGGCTGAATGACGTGACCAATCTGGCGAAAGGGTTCGAAGCGCTTCTGAAGGAAGCATAATGCGGTCCCGGGACGCATTTGTCGAATTCAAGTTCATGGTTATTGAAAAAAGGTGGTCGCTGAAAAGTGAGCATTTTCCAGATCTGGTAGGCCTACAACTTCGACATTTGTGGCACATTCCAAGCATCTAGCGCCGACTGTGAACGCGGTTTCAGTCTAATGAATGCCACTAAGACAAACTCGTGAGGCGAGAAGATTTGAGGTAGAAATTTCGGTACCACTTTACAATAAGACTCCATTAAAATGGTTTGTAAATAAGTTATTAATTAGCTTGTGAACCCTTTGTAAGTCATTAATAAGCCCTTACAAATGAGTTATAAACACAGTTTTTATATGTTGATGCCGGCTCACTATTTGGGAAGATCCCCATCTTGGCAACCCACTGTCTATCCCTTAACTTGCTCTACTAGCCTAATTGCACACTCCCTACCATTATTGTATCTGTCTAGAGATTAAACCCCAGGAGGGGGGGTCTCACAACGTGCCCCCCCCCCCCCAAAAAAAACCCAACAACTTTACAATAAGGCTCCATTTTGCCAGTTATAATTGTTTGTAACTGATTACTAGATGATGATGTGTTTCACACTTTACAATAAGGCTCCGTTTTGCCAGTTATAAATGTTAGTAACTGATTTATAAATGGTGATTTGTTGTGTAATGAGTAGTAAGCAGTAACTTGATCTTGGATGGATGGATACTTTATTAATCCAGAGAGAAATTTTAGGACATCCAGTAGCATCCAGACACAACATCCACAAATCACATCCACATAGGGAGAAAACTTTCAAAAGGAGTGGGAACGGAACGGAACGGAAACACAAGAAGCCCCCTCCCCCGACCATATAGGCAAGATATAAAACTCAAGCTCCCTATTTGCCGTGGGCGCGCTGGTCTGTGACATTCTGACCTATGTCGTCACGTCACTAGCTAACAAAGAAAGCACAATTAAATATATATTTTTTTGTTCTACATCAGCTCTGGAAAACCAGATAAGACCATAGTGTTCATCCCATGTAATTCAAATTCAAATTGAAAAAAAAAATGGATGTTGTGTCTGGATGCTACTGGGTGTCCTAAAATTTCCATCTGGATTAATAAAGTATCCATCCATCCAAGATCAAGTTACTGCTTACTACTCATTACACAAGAAATCACCCTTTAATAATCAGTTACTTACATTTATAACTGGCAAAACGGAGCCTTATTGTAAAGTGTGAAACACATCATCATCTAGTAATCAGTTACAAACATTTATAACTGGCAAAATGGAGCTTTATTGTAAAGTTTTTTTTTTGGGGGGGGGGGGGGGGGGACACGTTGTGAGCCCCCCCCCCCTCCTGGGGTTTAATCTCTAGTAACAGATACAAGAATGGTAGGGAGTGTGCAATTGGGCTAGTATAGCAAGTTAAGGGATAGACAGTGGGTTGCCAAGATGGGGATCTTCCCAAATAGTGAGCCTGCATCGATGTATAAAAACTGTGTTTATAACTAATTTATAAGGGCTTGTTAATGACTTACAAAGGGTTTACAACCTAAATAATAACCTATTTATAAACCATTTATAAACCATTTATAATGGAGTCTTATTGTAAAGTGGTACCGAAATTTCCAATATTTTCAGTTAGACCTATTAGGCCCTATTCAAAGTGATCTTGATAACTGCAACAACATTTTGACATATGTTTAGTCAGAAAGGTGTGTCTTCCATAGGACTGCAGACAAGATGAGCCAAACAGCCAGATAGGCCTAGCTCCCTCAATGTAATTCAAATGACATGTTTTGTAGCTTAGTTTGTTGCAAACCACTCCAGTTATTACATTTTTTTTATAAAGGCTACCTTTAGGAAAAAGTACACTATAATTACTATATTTATTGTAGAGCACTGCATTAGCATTTTTCTTTCAATGAAGTTCAACTTAAATGTTGTACCTGCTGAGAAATGACTAAACACCTTGGATACTTTTATTTTGTGTATATATATATATCATTATCATTCATAACCAGTGAACCAGTCATAACCTCCCTAAACCTTATTTAATTTCAACCAAAGATCCTTTAAGTTCAACTAAACTGACTGGTAAAACACCATCATTAAAATGTTCCAAAGTCCAGCCATTATAAAGGATTTTGAATAAATATCAACCTTGTAGACATATTGATGCATTTGCTGTCATCTTTTTTGGAAACCTATGGCAAACGCAGGCTCGTGGTCATTTTCGTAAGGTCGCGTGGTTTACGAATTGCTCACAGTGCTGAAATGTGCGCTCAGAATAAAAAATATTTGCTCAGTGCTGAAAAAAATTAGAGGGAACATTGGTGTGGGGGTGACTCAACAAGCACCTGGAAGCAAAAGCAAGGTGTTAGTGTAGTGTAAGTGTAGTCTATGTGACTTAAACAACTACATTGGCATCGGTCACAGATTTGAACTCTTGAGCTGGGGTTTATTTGAGTGCAGGTCAATGCATATAACAAGCCCTTTATCTATGCTTATTATAAAAGACATGGCCCTACAAAAGAGTCACTAAGGCTTGCAATTCACTATTTTGTACAGGGTTTTGATGGGCAATACTTAATTGGTTACCGATACTCAGCAGAGTGGAACAGCAGGAAAGTTTCAGTGTGTCCCCAGAACACCATCACACTGTGGTGTGCTTACATCCATTTCAAACACACACGTTTGCTGCTCTTGCATTTTTGATCACATCTGCATCTGTTTTTAGCAGCGGGCTCTGAACTCAGTGGCTCTGAACTCAGTGGCTCCTGAGTGACTGGAAGAGTGTATTTGCAAAAGCACTGAATGGGGAAGCCAGGTCGAGAGGATGGAGCTGATAGTGCATGAGTATGTTGTCACGGCAGCTTCAACATTACTGCTTCAACCAGTGGAGTAGTCATGAGAACACACACACACACACGCACGCACGCACGCACGCACGCACACACGCACACAGGCACACACGCACCCACGCACACACACCCACATACACCATACACACACACACACACACACCATACATACACACACACACACACACACACACACACACACACACACACACAGACAAACATACACACAAATAAACACACAAGCTTGCATTCCAACACAGCACATGCAAAGACAAATGCTCAGATAAAACCACGAGACACACATTCACATACTCACACACACACAGCACCCATATGTGCAGCCATATACACATATCAATGAACAAGCTAATGTTGTACACACTTTCATAAACCCACATGTATAAACGTATGTCATATTTCCCTGATACATACAGTACCCACACACACACACACACACACACACACACACACACACACACACACACACACACACACACCCTAAGTTGCTTCCTCTGTGTCCAAACGAATGACTTGAGTCTTGAGTTCATCCAGAAAAATACTCTCGGCTCAAACACTCCAATGAATTATGCGAAAGAATAGGGCAAAGAGAGAGAGAGAGAGAGAGAGAGAGACATAGACAAAGGCAGAGACAGAGTGAGAGAGGTGGAGAGTGGGGTAGATGAAGAGAGGGAGACCAAGCAGTTCATGGAAGCCGATCAATAAGAAAAATAAATATTTCACAGCCGCGGTTTGATAGCATGGCATTCAGCTCTCAGGAGGGGAGGGGGGATGAGTGATGTGTGTGTGTGTGGGGGGGGTTGGGGGGTGGCGGGTCGGGTGTTGAAGCGGGTCTTCAATAAATCCTCGCCTGAGGCGGGGGAGACAGGAAAGGGACACGCCGCAGACATGTGAGTCGTGTAACAACACCACTCTGTATACCACCAACAAGCTAGGCACTAGGAGCATCCAGGAGGGGCCTTCCACACCCACTTATCCACTTTACCCTTCTGCATGGGGTGATATTTGCTTCACAAACACTTTAAAAGACATTCAAATGAAATGAAAACATCATTACAGAAGCTTTAATTCATCTTTGGCTTTTATGGGTTTTTTTTGTTGTTGATTATTTGCCTCGTCATTATGTTTTCTTTCAGATCTCCCCTAGAAAAAAAGTGCAGGTTACTTCCTAATTATTTCCCCTATTCATATTTAATTGTGTTTTGGTTGCCTGGAAAGGTCACATGAGGCTGTTTATGTGCGTTTCCCAACACAGGCACGGGAAGTCTTGCTGGTAAACCAGCGGGCCTCGTTAAAAATGCACGCCACCACACCGCGGGAAAGGTTGACCTGGAGAGCTAACCTATCGAACAACAAATATCAAGTAGCGCAGCCAATAAAATCCTCCGCAACCCCGCTGCTCAAAAACGCCATGATATGATGGGAGGCAGAACTGTAATGGGGGAGTCAAGACCTCGGCGGGGGTCGTAAACGCCAGTCCAAATCAACAGTCCACCCAAATGGACAAACAGACTAAGACTTGTGATGTCTTACATGGTGCGTTTATATCGCATAAAACTTAATTCTTCATTTTCAGTCACTGTCAAATGTTTCCAGCCCAAAGACAACACCCGTCAAGCCTCATAACAGCTTTTTTTTTTCCACAGCCGTGCACTGAGCAAGAACGTACAGTCACAGTCACAACAGGGCAAACATCACCTCAGAATTATTCGTTGAAACAAATGAGAGTTTCAAAGAAACCATTTGCCAGCTGTGCTTGGGATTATTAAGATCCAATGGTGAGAGCCGAACACACCGCATTTTTCACCGCGCTCGTTGCTCCGGCACATATCCAAAGCTCCTGCACCATTACTGAAGATTGATCTCAGTGCTATTACAGCATGCAGAGGCCTAACCCAGGAGAACCAGCCAATGCATCAGAAAATAAAGTCAGCAAAAATCTGCCTGGCCCTGACGAGCAGGAAAAGGAAGAGGAAGAGGAGGAGGGTCAAAAAAAAAAAAGCAAAAAGAACAACTGTGCCAGTGGGATATAAAGGCAGCAGGTCTTTTAATTACTCTTGATCAATGTTTGGATCAATAATGTTTTAGGACCTGGCTTAACTACTATCCAGTGAGGCTTCAGGAATCCATGCTTCCGTTACTGACTCCCAGCTCGTGAAGAAAGGGCCTTTTCAGAACCAACCGTGGAGGGGCTCTGCAACAAGTACGCTCTGCAATATGATAGCATGTGGTCAGCTGCCTGAAACCATTCCATGCAGGGAAGTCTGTTGGATAGCTTCCCTTCAAATGCCTCCTGGAGGGACCCGGTAGGTGCAAGATGGCAAGATTTGATAATATTTCAGGATCTGAAGTTAATTGCATGTTTTAATTTACCAGCCTTCTGTCATTTGATAACATTCTTCCAACATGTGCATACACTCACACAACCTCACACACACACACACACACACACACACACACACACACCCACACACACACACACACACACACACACACACACACACACACACACACACACACACACATTGTTCACACACCACTTTCAAATGTGACCATATGGTCCACATACAATTACAACAGGCCTAACGCACGGGCTAGAGGGCTAGCCATCTTTAGTTCCCAGATCTCTGCCCACAAAACCCCAACCATCTGTGGTCTTAGAGAAGGGTGTCTCTTGGTCTGCAGGCCCTGCTACAGTCTGCTGGGGGCTCCGACCCAGACAACGACCTGACCGGAACCGAACTCTGGCCCCAACTGGGCCAGGCGTGGTTGTGTCACTAAGCAGAAATAGCATGCTGTACTCCCTCACCACCCAACACCACACACACTTACTCACTCACACACACACATATACACACACACGCACAGACTGCCATCACTGAACACACAAGGCCAAGGTGTGAAGGAAACTTTTTTTTCCCCTTCAACGTCAAAGTGATGCTGCAAACTTGCATAAAACCCATGTGAATATGGAAGCATCTATCCTACTAAAGATTCCAGCGAAAGCCCATATCTTCCATTGCATGCATTCATAATATTTTTCAGCGCTTGATGTTAGAATCCTTAACTGTTTAACGCCTCATAGGATTGTTTAAAAGGGATTATAAATCATCGTTATGCTAATGCACCTTTCACATACATACTCTTTATTATAATAATGAACTACACTCTGAAAGCCGAATCCTTTCATACTGTAGATGCATTCTAATGATTTTCCAGTACCCATGTACATAATGCCCGGCTCCAATACCCCATTGCCTACTAAACCTTCTAGCAGGGGACAGTAAGCGAGTTATAAATTCCTACACCAGCCTCGATTATGACCGTACTGTATGATGCATTATGAATGCGAGCGAGCGACATGCATTATGGATGCGGGCCCAGGTAAGGGTGAGCGCTGCCTCAATAGTGCCCGCAGCTGGGAACCGTGCTTATGATGAGCAATGCAGATTGGCTGAGAGGAGAGGCAGAGAGAGGCTTTCACTGCAGAGCAGAAGGAGGGACATTTGGACATGGAGAAGCACTCTCTCCCTTTCTCCCTCTCTCTCTCTCTCTCTCTCTCTCTCTCTCTCTCTCTCTCTCTCTATCGAATGCTAGTCGAGGACATGGACCACAACCCAGCTTTTTGGGGCTAGGTACAAGATTAGCCTTGTGACGAATACCACACAGCTGCGTCACCACCAGCATCAGCGGCTAAATGGGCAAACTTTTTGGACTTTGGGGATCACAGGGGAACATTGCGGCCCAACTGCAGTGCCTGCTTTTGCACTTCTAATGAGAGCACGCTTGCCCAATTTTCCCCTGAGCAGGCCTATGGCCTGGTTGAAGGTGTCACAGTTATCCTTTGGTGGATCATGTGCATTTTTATGTGTGTATGCCTTTGTCTGAGTGTGTGTGTGTGTGTGTAGTGTGTGTGTGTGTGTGTGTGTGTGTGTGTGTGTGTGTGTGTGTGTGTGTGTGTGTGTGTGAGGGAGAGAGAGAGAGAAAGAGAAAGAGAGAGGATGTGTATATGTGGGAAGAGACACGGACAGAGGACAGAACAGAAACTTTTACAGCACATTCTGTAATGAAGTTCCCTGGTTTATTTGTGTGTCTCTTAGGCCTTTTTCCTCTCCGATGTCTGCTGCGCTGCTAAAAAGGTGTAGTAGTGCGGCGCTGCATCTTCAGTGTCAAGCTTCACATTAAAACTTTGCTCATGAGACAGTTGTCCACCTCCTACAGCTAATCATGTACCGCTCCTCATTGAGCTCCATTGACTGCCGGTAGCTGCTCGCATCTAGTTCAAGTCACTTATGCTTGCCTACAAAGTACTTATTGGTTCTGCTCCCACCTACCTAAATGCTCTTGTAAGGGCAAATGTTACACCCAGGATGCTGCGCTCATCCAGTGAGCGTCGTCTGGCACTGCCGCCTGTGCAAGCACGGCAATCCAGACTATTCTCAGTTGTAGTGGTCGTTTGTGGAACGACCTGCCTAGCACTACCAGAGCAGGGGTGTCCCTCTCTACCTTCAAGAAGCTCTTGAAGACCCAACTCTTCAGAGAGCACCTCTCTTCCTAACTGGCACCTTGGCTTAACTTGCACTTAAGCAGTGACAGTCCCGCACTTCTTTTTCTTTCTATGTCGTTTTCTATTTCTTGAATAAAGCAGTATTTACTGTTACACCAGGTTTTATTGCTCTTAGCTTGATTGTTCTCTCCCTTGTACGTCGCTTTGGACAAAAGTGTCTGCTAAATGACTAAATGTAAATGTAAATGTAATGTACCACTGGTACTTCCTCAAACTCAGACAGGAAGCGGTGTTTGTGTAGTAAAAGGAAGCAACTCAATGCAGTGATCTTCCCTGTGAGAAACAAAGTCAAAGGCACATCTAGAACCTTAAAGGTCCAAGAACACCTTGCTGACGAAAAACTGTGCTTCTTCTGGTTGTGAGCAGAAAATTACTTGAAAAGTCAGTAGTGAAGTGTTCAGAAAGGGTAGTAGGACCCCTATGATTTCACATATGATGTTGCGAATCCAGTACTGACTGTGTTAGCCTACATACTGAATCTACACTAACACTCGCATCTAGGTTATAAACACTAGCATCAAGGTTGTAGGCAACAAGGTTACAGACTGTGGCCCTTTAACTTGGGCTTTGGATGAACTGCCTACATATTATCAACAAGGCTTTGTTCTGGTGTCCCAGTCCTACAAGAGAACACTACAATAATAATAATAATCTGAGCCATCCTATGCATGAGTTGTGCTGCTTTTAGGTCTGAAACAAACGGAATCAAATTGAAATACGTTGAGAGGTCACTGGCTGATCACTAGGGAGAAGCACTGCAGAGGAGGCTCAGCAGTGAGTCTCAGAGCACGGAAAAGCCAGCCAGAACAGACTAGTGTGGGCATCCCTAGCGGCGGGATTCCCTGCTCAACGTGACAGAACATCCACAAAGCTCCTATCACTGCTTTAATCAACACCCCCCCCCCCCCACACACACACACACACACACACACACACTGAGATAACTGGAAACTGAAGGGGGAGGCAACTGAAAGGGGACTAACAGGTACCCGAGGGAGGGAGAGAAAGAGAGAGGGAGAGAGACAGAGAGAAAGAGAGAGAGAGAGAAAGAGACTGCTCGTGGTAGGCCACAAAAACGAGAGAGCCCTTGCTCCTAATAGTGTGGGACTGTAGCGAGGGCCTGAGAGCCTTCTTCCATTTTGCATGTCTGTGTATGATGAGCTGTGTTTCTTCAGCTCAAACAAACTCCCCTCCCTCCCTCTCTACCTTTTTCTTTCTTTCTCACTCTCTTTCTCTCTCACACACTCACTCACTCATGCATGCTTGTTTGCTCTCTCTGTCTTCAGTCAGAACACATTGTTAGACAACTCCCAGTTGTGACATCAAGCTTATTTGCGTAATGAGTGCGGCTCCATATTTGTAGATTGGGCTGGGTATTTTTTCCCAATTGATTTAGTCCCAAAATCCATTTATCTGACTTTACTGGGCTTCATTTTGACGGGAATTAGAATTGGACTGTGGACATATTGAGACGTTCAGATGAGGCAGAAGATCACAGCTCCAGTTGTCACTACTATGCCAAAACGCCAAGAGGAAACAACTGCAACATTTACATTTTTCAAAGAGTCGTTTTTAACTTTCTCTTTTTCACATCCAGGATTATGACTTGCCCCGAAAACAATTGCCCCCCAGCGAAACCCCTTGAACTCACACGGAATTCCACATCCAAGCCCAGATAGAGCTCTAATTGACCCAGAGCGTGTTGAGAGAACAGCTGGCAACTGTGCCCCCCCCCCCCCAACCCCCCTCCATCCCTTCATCCCACCCCAAACCTAAAAATAAATGCCAACTCATTCAACCAAGCGCACTGTCAGAGGCTAGTCTTTCTAGTCTCAGCTTTTCATTCTGCCTTTGACAAAGACTGCATATTGCCTGATTTGGTAGAAACGGGACATTAATGTAATGGCTTTGCATTCGTGGTCACGGCACAAGCTTGCTGTGCTGCCTCATGCTCATCCTGTCTATACATATGTTCCTGTTAAACACTGAGGCCTTTCATAATCTGGTTATTTTTTTCCCAGGGGATTAAATGACTGCGTTGGTTTGTGTGTCTGTGTGTGTGTGTGTGTGCTGGTGTGTGTGTGCGTGTGTGTGTGTGTGTGTGCGTGCGTGTGTGTATGCGTGTGTATGTGTGTGTGCATGCATGCATGCAGGTGTGTGTATGTGTGCATTTCTGTGTATGCGGATGTGCGTGCTTGTCTTCTGTTTGTGTGTTTGTGTGTGTCCGAATTTCTGAGCACGTCAGGAGAGTAGCCTTCGCCCATGTGCTGGAACATGTGTCTAGATGCTCAGGCTCACAGGCATCTAGTTAAAGCCCTCCAGCCACTCTTTAATGAGGCCAAGACATGCCTTCCCTGGCCCTATCCCATTGGTCAAGTGTTATGCATCCACTACACAGCATGATAGTTTCTCTAAAGCTGCCTATTAAAACGGTGTCAGCCAGCCAAGCACAGTGAACGCAATACATTAAATCACACTTGAGATGCCTTAATATATTTGTTGCACATTATAAAGATTTACTGACACAACCCTTGTTATTTATCTTTTTCTTTATTTATTTGTTCCATTGATTTCTTTTTCAGGAACACACGTGCAGTGTGGAATAGGCAGCCAGAAGTGGCAGGGCAGCAACAAGTCATTAGTGGCAGCCGTGCAGGAGGGAGGTGGGACAAATTGGCCAGTTAATGGCCCTTTAACGGCTCAGAAATGGACCATTATTGCATCTGCTGAAACCAGGCCCTCAGTCGTACTTGGAATGAAAGGTATGGCGGTATGGAATGGCCGATCATTCCATCATCACAAATCATTCTATCCTTCTTCCACTAATTGTGTCGAAAAAAATCTGTGTGTGTGGAAGGGGGGAGGGTGTTGCTGGTGGGTGTTCACAAGTACTAAAGCAAACAATTGAGAATAAGCTGATCTGTGTACAGTAGCTTTCTGCCCAAGAGTCATGTGTTATATTACAAATATCTAAACACCCAGATCATCTCTTTGGATATGACACTGGGGGAAAAAACTATAACTAATTATGATTACGAGGCCTACATTCACAACTCACTATGCATCTCAATTCGTTAGAGGTTGCCTATAGTGCATAATAATCTGTGATCAGATGGGAAATAATATTCATGACCTTGGGTTTGCCAGCGGCATGATCAACCAATTAATACTTATGCCAAACAGCTGAGCCACACCACACCACACAAGCATAGCAAAATTCAAGAGAGAATTAAAATCTAATCCAAAACAACAAACTGGAGTACCTACACAAAGGATTAATCCCCTCTGCTTTGATGTGTGACTGTGCCTGGTTCAGATGTGTAGTTGTAAATGGGAGGCCTGCAGCGAAGCAGGAAGCCCAGGAAGCAGGAGAGGAAAGAAAAGGAGAGGAGCACTCCACTCGCTCTGGTGAGGCACTCAATCTCCATCTCTAGGAGGCTTCGCACACCCACAGATCGTAGATCCATACCCTTCCATATCCTACACTTAGCTTACTGTAAGGGAGTGGAGCATGGAGAATGCACGCCAGAGTAATGGCAGGCGGTGGCCAGTGTGTGTGCGTGTGTGTGTGTGTGCGTGTGCGTGTGTAAGTGTGTGCGTGTGTAAATGTGTGTGTGTGTGTGTGTGTGAGTGTGTGTGTATGTGTGTGTGAGTTTGTATGAGTTTGTATGAGTGTATGAGTGTGTGAGTGTGTACTTGTGAGTGTGTGTGTGTGTGTGCGTGTATGTGTGTGTGTGTGTGTGTATGTGTGTGTGAGTGTGCTTGTATGGTTTCGATTGTGCAATGGGAGTAGACCCATTGGGGATGTGGCTGCTAATCTCCCAGTTTATCTCGGCATCCAGACGGCAGGAGTCCCCAAGGACCAGGAACTGGGGGAGAGGCAGGGGGAAGTGTTCAGAGCGGGAATCAGCTCCGGACGTTCAGCTATGTATATTACGGTGGATAATTACTGGGTCTATGTGTGTGGAGACCAGGGGGAAATCCCACGAGTGAGGGGGAGGCTCTCTCTCTCTCTCTCTCTCTCTCTCACACACACTCTCTCTCTCTTTCTTGCTTTCTCTCTGTCTGTCTGTATGTCTGAAAGGCAGTGAGTGTGTGTTACTGTTATTAGTGCGCTGTGTCAGACATTAAAACTGGCTTTTTATTGATCTCCAGCTTCAATCCGCAAAAGCCCTTTTTTAATGGCTGGTAATAGAGCCTCTGTTTCAAGTTCAACGCCTTTTTCTCTCAATCCATTGTATATGTTTGGACAATTGCTTCTCTGAGACCTCGAACAGAGCATCTTCAGACTCATCTGTTAAATATGTCTTTGTGATGCCTCTGATGGCAAATGAGGACAATCTTTCTTGCTTTTTTTTTTTTTTTTTAATGGGCAGTAGAGAGTAATTTTGACGATGACTGGATAGCTCTACCAGCCCAGCAGTGCAGAAGAACGCTTCAGTCACATCCTGAGGAAATTTCAAAGAAATAATTGAACAAATATATGTAACAGTTTTAAGTATTAGCTCTGACTCGAGAGAAAGACTACTATTTCACTGTCGTATAAATAGTTAATGAAGCACTGATGTTATGTGATATGAATTGATATGGTTCACTGAGTTCAACCAAGCCAGACTTTCATGCTAGCTTGTCAACTAGCTCTCTCAGTGCTTTTGCAATAAAACAACCATAAAGTCAAATAAAATAAACAAATCTGACACAAAACCACCACTGAGGCAGCACAACATGGCTACTTTACCCTGACCCTGTCTACCTCCAGGGACCAGAGATGCATAGGGGTCAAATGATCACAAAAGCCCCCCACTCCCACAGTCACAGTCCCACGACATCAGGGCCGCTTCAGACCTACATCAACACACCTTTTACCAGCACCTGCATGCAAATCAGCTGTTTCATTTCATCCATGTTTTCCACATACCATGCCACACATTGCTGTATCGTCTCACATTAGCTCACTAATGCGCACTTCGTGCAGAAGAGGTGACAACTTTGGGTCTTAACACTTTTTCTGCCAGAACCGTGTTTATTTACACTGAAAAAAATATTCTGTTGTTTTTCCCTGGGAAATAAAAGCGACTCCAGTGAGGAGGTGCCTGTCGTTGCAGTGCACCGAGGCCCCTAATTTGCACTGCAGTGTGGAATTAATTGCATCTCGCTCTGACGGTGTGGCGCGCTAATGTGCCTGCTTTAAAACAGCAGATTGCTAATGTGTTGTGGAAACACTGATCATTTTTAGACTCGCTCTAGGTGCTGTTTTGTGTGTTTGTGTGTGTGTGTGTGTTTGGTGTGAGGGGAGGGGACGTGACTACTACCACACCCCTCCTTCTCTCTCCGTTGGCTCTCTCTCTCTCTCTCTCCCCCTTCTATCCCTCTCTCTGTTATGCACTCCATAGCTCTCTCTATGATTCTCCATGTATTGCTGCCACTCTCTGGCTGTACCTTTGTACCTCTATAGTAAAACATTCCATCTGTCTATCTGCCTTCCACACTGTTTCTTCCACCACTTTTCTCTCTCTCTTCAAATCTCTCTCATTCTTTCTTTCTCCCTCTCTCTTTCCCCCTCTCATCTCTCTCTCTCTCCCTCTCTGTCTCTCTCTCCCTCTCTCCTTTACGTGAGTCACAGTGTATCATGGCAGACACATCAGGCAACGGCTCTTTCATGTTCAGTGTGCCACGGGCAGGCTAGAGGTTTTCTCTGATTGGTCATTTGAAGGTTTCCGCTCCGCAGGCCAAAGGAGCAGCCCTGCTGTCCAGTTTGGATGCTCTGGTTCCACTGTAGCACGCACAGGAGCAGAGACACAGACCATAAGAAATCTGTATTCACAAATAAATTATATAAAGAACGAGGGAACATTTTCATGGCCCATCATGGCTAGACAACAAACTATCCATGATAACTGAACCATAACCCGAACCATAACCCCAAGCACATCATCCTACGCCACAAAAAATCCACAAACACACAACACACTCGTACACACAACTCAACTCTCATCGGCCTGTTAACTACGGAATGACCTAAAGCTAACCCCTTATGTTAAGACAAACCCTGGCACGTAGTATGAGGCCTTCTTAGGCCTCATCATGTGCTAACCTATGGTTTAAGAGTAGCAGGAGATTTCTTGCCTGTGTAGGTGCAATAATGTTCATAATTCTCAATAATATAATATAATATATAATGAATATATAAAATCATATGAAAAATATGTTCATTATACTTGATACTACTAAAAAAAGATAAATAAAGAATCCTTGTTTCTACAGTGTCTGGTACACAGTGCGTCTTTGAGTGTTGAGATAAAAAAAAAAATTTAAGTGCAAAACTATCAGGCAAATGACTACTCTATCATTGACAACGGAAAGCCTTGAAATGTAAATCTGAGTGATAATCGATTTAGTGATTAATCAATGTCAGCTCTAACAAATCATCAGCCTGCAATCATTGGTTCACATAATACCTTCTCTTTCTCTCTCTCTTTCTCTGTCACAAACACACACACACACACACACACAAATACACACACACATTTGCTGACAAACATCCCACACTCCATTTTGCAGCTGCTTTTCAGCAAAACCTGCAAATATTGCAGCCGGAGGACGCATCACTGGCACACAACAAACCCCCGACAGAACCTTTAAACGCATCAGATTTCATTTAATTAAACCAAATTAATTTTGGATAGGAATTAATTATGAATTCTATTCATCATCGGAAATCTCCTTGTTCAAAGCTCCTCTCTTTTTCCAGCAGTAAATGATTCATGGACCCGGGCTCTTCAAAGTGGTGAGGCACATGTGACCTAAATAAGGAATATCAAAGCAAAATCCAAACACAGGCCAAAAAAAAAGAGAAAGAGAGATAAAATAAAACTCTGAAGAAGGAGTAGAGGCAGTCTCCACCGCGCTGACAGGGCCCTTGAGACCGCGTACACAGGGATGCGTAGACGAACACGTAAGCCGCTGAGCCATCTGCAAACGCTATTGTTTTAGATGTCTATTTATATGTCCGTTTATCTATTAATATGTGGTGTCTCGAATGTTCTCCTATCCTCATGCTCATCCTCACCTCCTTCTCAGGGTAAGAAAACAGGATCTGTTATCTTAAGGATGATCCATGAAGGATTCATAGTATGCAAATCCATCCTAAAGTCCTGTCTTCTAAAAACTACATACGTAATGGCATTAGTATTTTGTGATACTGTTCCTAATGATGGGGAATAACACACATATACAACAAGAGACCTTTTTGCACTCTTCTTGTCAACTATAGGGAAAAACATGCTGTGTATTCCCACCCAGACCCTGTCCAATCCGTTGTTTCAGTGCCGGTGTATACGTGCCAATGTATGTGCTGTAATCTCATTTCATCTCATGCAGTCACATGCAGCCCTATTTAGTTTTGGAAATTAGCATCCGCACAGCAGGATGAGTGATCAGTCTACAGCAGTAATTACAGGACACTGGGAGCTGGACACACACAGACACACGCATGCATGCACACACACACACACACACACACACACACGACACGCAAACGCAGACACACACACACACACAACCACACACACACATACGCAATCACACACACACGCGCACAAGCTCACACACATACACACACACACACAACAACACACATACGCAATCACACACTCACACACACGCACGCACGGACACACACACACACACACTCACACATACGAAACCACGCACACACACATACACGGCAAAGCTCTATGCAAGGTCGCTTTGAAGCTTTACTTCTGACGCAGCCAGTAGCCCAACAATGGCAGATTAATCATTTGCTGCTGGCCCAACACATTTCCAAATTGCACAGCAAAAAACAAACCCAGCCACAAATCCACAATCCCAGCATGGGACATATGTTCAGTGCATGCCCTTATTTTACCAAGACAGCTGGAATCACAAACAGTTGATCATCGCATTTGCGAGGCTTCACATTCCACACCCTGGCTATAATGTGTATGGAAGTGGTGCAGTCTGGGATCGGGGAGGACATGAGTCAGTATACTCAGGGTATCCATGTAGTAGTGCATGTCGCTGTGAGGTTTGCTCTCAGATTGTCACATTCTTTACATCTTTATGAATACATCTGGTCCTTTCTTACACTTTCCTGTCTTTTTCTATCCCATTCTCTCCCTCTCACTCTCTCTTTCTCTCTCAATCTCTCTCTCCCTCTCACTCTCTCTTTCTCTCTCAATCTCTCTCTCGCTGCGGTCCACTGGGCCATCCAACACTCCCACCAGTCCCCCACCCCGTTAACGAGCCAGGTAGCCACAAATCGATTCCTCGAATAAAAATAAATAAATAATAAAAAAAGAGAAAAGGACAGAATAAGAATGGAGAGGAATGGAGGAACATTCACAGAGCGGCTATAAGAGCACAGATTTGGAATCGGTGGCAGGGGACTAAGCGTGGGAGGCCTCGGTGAGGCCAGGTGAGTCAGGGCAGGATGACGTCCCGTCCACCCGTGCACAGCCTCCCTGTGGGGGCTGTCCGTTCACCTCAGCTTGTGATTTCAGCCCCAAAGGTCCCCCCCCCCCCCCCCCTCCCTGCCATTAAATATGGATTCAGATCGAGGAGACACGAGACATGGCGAGGAGGTTTGACGTCAGCCTCAGAGCGCAACCTCGACAGGCATCTTTTATTCAGCAATTTGGTGTCCCGCTCAGGGGTGTAGCCAAGAAAGGAAAAGGAAATGAAAAAAAAGAAAAACAGAGACAGAGGAGGAATGACGGAGTAGCTTTGGTTATCCCAAACAGAAAATGATGGTTGGAAAGAGGAACCTATGGGGGGGGGGGTATGTAATGAGTTATGTATGTGTCTGTGTGTGTATGCATGTTTTCTTTTTTGTGTGAATGTGTCTGTTTGTCTAAGTGTGTGTGTGTGTGTGTGTGTGTGTGTGTGTGTGTGTGTGTGTGTGTGTGTGTGTGTGTGTGTGTGTGTGTGTATGTGTGTGTATGTGTGTGTGTGTGTGTGTGTATGTGTGTGTATGTGTGTTTATATGTGTGTGTAGTATGTGTTTCCATCCAAGACTCTGCTGTATAACAGCTGTCTCTTTTCTGCACACTGACTTGATTAATGAGGCAAATTCAATCAATGCGTTACTGGAAGGTAGGATTTGGATTCGTGGAGAGGTCATAAATAAATATCACTTCCGTGTCACGCTCGCCATCCCCCCACCCCCTCGACGTCCCCCCCCCCCCCCCCCAATCCCCCTAGTGCCTTTTGATCGGCTTCAGCGTTTTTAAGGCGGTGAGGAATTGCAGTGAGTTGCATCAATGGCTGGCAGTGATTAAGCAGGAGGCTGGGGACGGGGCCGAGGGCCATTATCACTGAGGGAGATGGAGATGGGCTCCTTCCCCCAATGGCTAACACCAGCAGAATGCAGAGGAGATGAAATGGACCCGACATTCAGAGAGGCAGAGTCACAATGCCACAATAGGCCCTGACTCATGCCATTAGGGTATGCAAGTGAATTACTTTTGTGTGTGTGTAAGTGTTTGTAGATGTATGTATTTCTGTGAAGCACAGAAAGAAATAGAGAATTAATTCAGTGTGTGTGTGTGCATCCAAATATAGATAGCCAAATAAGATTGCACCAACTATTACGTAACCATGTTACACATATTTGCTTGTTATGCATTTATAAATGAAGCTAGACTAGCTTGTTTGTTGTGAATTTTAATGGTGGGCTATTGTCTAAGTTAGGCTGCTTGGCCCATTGCAGGCAGCATCAAGATGCCGGGTGGTCGCGTCGAGTGGTTTAATTTCACAACAGTAACAAACAATGCCAAGGCCTAGGGCACAGTCTCGTTACCTGACTGTCACCAATGACAGCAAGTCAGGGAGACGCGAATGCTGCTGCTCTGCAGGGCGTACTATTTGCGTGCGTTGACTACGATTCCTGTCGAAAAAGGAGGCCGCAGGGGCTTGTGTGGCCTTGCATAATTAAAACCCAAATGAAGTTGTCCAGCACAGTTACGGCATGCAAACTGAATGCCATAGTTGATATTTTAAAAACAAAAAAATTACATTTTAAATCCCTGCCAAAAAGGGCATTATTCAAGTCAGAGGGCAAAAGGGCAGCAATAAAGGTTTTTTAAATAGAAACTAAAGGTTTTTAAAGGAAATAAAAGAGTGCTGTTAAAGTGCACGCACTGTTAGATACCATAGACAGTAGCTTCAGTATAATACTTGTATATCCCTTCTCTCTCTGTCTCACCTGTCTCTCGTCTCATTCCATTACGCTCTCTCTATCCTTCTCTCTTGTCTGCCGTTCCCTGACAAATAGTCTCTTGCCCTGCTCCGCGTCAGTCTTTCTGCAATTTGTCAGCCCGTGTCTCCCTCCCACTAGCTATCTATCTCTCTCTCTTCTGCTGTCTCTCGTTTCCTCTTCCTCTCACACTGGATTTCTTGTGATCAATTTGTACTTTCCTTGTTGAAATGCTTGATTATCATGTGTGTTACACCAGTGTACCAGTGCCGTTGTGATAAGTGTGTGTGTGTGTGTGCTGCTATGTGTGCTTGTGTGCCTGTGCGTGTCTGTGATGAGTGTGTGCGTGTCTGTGAGCATGTGTGTGTGTGAGCCAATCTTAGGGAGGAGGCGAGGGCGATTGGCACCCCAGCACTGAGCTGATGGATCATGGGAAATGAGTCACTGGATGGATGTGAGAGTGCTGCTGGTGGATCAGTCCTTACATAAATCCAAGGGCAGATGGTGCTTGCAAACTGATCACTCTGCAACTTCAGAGGCAAGATGTGTGTGTGTGTGTGTGTGTGTTTGTGTGTGTGTGTGTGTGTGTGTGTGTGTGTGTGTGTGTGTGTGTGTGTGTGTGTGTGTGTGTGTGTGGCTGTGTGTGTGAGTGTGTGTGTGTGTGTGTTTGTGTGTGTGTATGTATGTGCATTTGCATTTGTGCATTTGTGTGTGTGCGTGTGTGCGTGTGTTTGTGTGTGTCAATGTTTGTTTCAGGCTGATTACACTCTTGCTATTGTAGTGTGTGCCTATTTGTGTGTGTGTGTGTGTGTGTGTGTGTGTCTGTCTGTGTGTGTGTGTGTGTGTGTGTATGTGTGTGTGTGTGTGTGTGTGTGTGTGTGTGTGTATCTGTGTGCGATCTATCTCTCCCTCATTATTTTTCCCTGATGCTGAGCCATGCTCAAAAATACCTGCAGTCATGTCCCATCTGCTGTCGCTATTTAAACTGGTTCTCAGCGCGTATCTCCCTAAAACTCTGTGCTCAACGTTGTTCAGGTAAACAGGAAACAGAGAGACCTCTGCAAAAACCAGCAGAAGGAGATTCTGAAGTTTAATGAAAACTGAAAAAACTGAGCTCCTCCTCCTGAGGAAAAAGAACATGCTCTTCATCAGTATAGTTCATGTTCTCTCGTGGAATGAATTCCTCACTCCTGCATCTGATGCAAAAACACATCTAAAATGTGCCTGCAGCAGTACTACATCACACACACACACACACATCCTAAAACATACAAAAATTAGTAGTAGTTTACAAACCCAGCCTTTCCCATTCTGCCCTGCACACTCGTGGCTCTAAGAACACAACAAAATCCTGCAGTGTGTGTGTATGTGTGGGAGGCAAGACATTTCTGTCTTTGTATCTGCATGCTTGTGCGTGTGTGTGTGTGTGTGTGTGTGTGTGTGTGTGTGTGTGTGTGTGTGTTTGAGTATATATGTGTGTGTGTGTGTGTGTGTGTGTGTGTGTGATTGTGTGTGTGTGAGTGTGTGTGTGTGTGTGTGTGTGTGTGTGTGTGTGTGTGTGTGTGTGTGTGTGTGTGTGTGTGTGTGTGTGTGTGTGTGTGTGTGTGTGTGTGTGTGTGTGTGAGTATATACTGTATATATGTGTGTGTGTGTGTGTGTGTGTGTGCCCCTGGTCTCAGGAGCTTTTACTTCTGCTTGGCTGGAACGGCAACCTGGAGCTACCCAGCCAGCCCTACTCCACACCACTGTGTAGATGAGACTGGCACGGCAGAGTGGTGAAATCTACACAATCATCTTGACCTTCAGGGCAGTGAAAGCCTTCTGTGCATATGGACAAGCAGTGTGGAGATGATACGAGGAAAGGGGTGGGGGAGAAAGTAAGAAAGACCTGTTTAGATCATGTTCAAGATCCCAAGCATCTGCTCGTAACTCATCTGACGTGTTTTAGGTGAAGCGGAGAATTGAGCCGGTTCCGTGACACTTTAACTGCGTTGCATGACAAGGCCCGCCTCATCCCAAGATTGTTTTCCATCAACAAAATGGCCGCCCTCACTCAGAAATTGCCGGACACGATTACGTGCAATTGGATTATGCCTAAGTGCATGCAATAATGCATACCCCCAATTACAGCACTTAAAAAGTGGCTTGGGCTGTGTAGGCTAGATTGCAAGATTGACCATTGTCCAATGGTCATTGTAAACCGTTTCTCTCCATCTGAGGCTTGCAATTAGCTGAAAAATGCTCGGCTCTATTGGTTGCCTACTTTGCCTTCAAAGGAGCCTCTCTTGGTTGCTCATGGCAACGCTCGTGGCTAATGCGTGCCACACTAGCATGGAATGGCGGCTGATCTCTTCACTCACACCACTCGTCGACGTGAGAGACTCTGACACCATTAACTGTGTGTGAGCATGTGTGTGTGTGTGTGTTTGTGTGTGTGTGTGTGTGTGTGTGTGTGTGTGCGTGTGCGTGTGTGTGTGTGGTTGTGTGGTTGTGTTCCTGTGTGAGTGTATACACTTATGTGCCGTCCATGTATCCATTTTCATCAACAAATGGAAGCTCTTCTCTTTGAATGGAAAAGAACAAAATTAAAAGATCTTTAAGGTTTTTGATCCACTTAAGTAGACTCTTTCTCTCCTTCCTTCCCTTTCTGTGTGCTTGCTGTCCTCCATGAGTGCAGAAGTACCTGGGACTGTTCTCTAACGGACTGGGGGGTTGTTTCCACTTGCAGACTTGCAAAAGAAACACGTCCCAGTTCCATTTGAATATAAGCTCTTCTGCTTCCTCTGTGTATAATAATATAAATAATAATAACAATAATAGTTTTGCTATTAAAGCGCCTTTCAAAACACCCAAGGTCACTTCATGCCACCCCATGCCACCCAATGTCACAAATACAACACAAATACAGATTCACAGAGCACTTAATCAGAGTATAATCCTATTATCAACAAAATTATGTAATAAGCATCCATGTCACAATTTATTAATAAGCCAGTCCAAAGAGATAGGCTTTTAGAGCATTTTTTGCAATGGATCCACAATACCAGATGTGACAGGGAAGGTAATTCCAGAACTTAGGGTCAACGTGACAAAGGGCTCCTCCACCCATACTGATGAGGATAGTGTCCAGTATTGTGAGTAGACTGCTGAGTGAGGAGGATTGTAGTGAGCAGTGAGCAGTGAGCAGTGAGCAGTGAGCTGTGAGCTGTGAGCAGCCGTGAGCAGTGAGCAGAGGATAGTGAGCAGTGAACATTGAGCAGTGAGAAAATAGGTAGTGAACAGTGAGCAGTTAACATAGGTTAGTGAGGTAAGTCAGAGCTTGATTATGTAGGGCCTTAAATGTGAGGAGCAGAAATTTACTGATTTCTGATTTAATTTGAAAGGCAACAGGAAGCCAGTGAAACTGTAGAAGCAGGGTATATGGCTGGTTGATTTGGAGCATGACATGAACCCTGCTGTAGAGTTAAGAATGAATTGGAGGCTGGTGAGGAAGGGGGTTGGGTGTTTGCTGGTGAACGACAGCGGGTGTGATACAGATTGGATTTCACTATGAGGAGCAGGGAGCACCATTCGTACAGTCACGGAACCCTCTGGAAGCCCCAAGAGGTTTGGCTGCATCTCACTGGCTTGGGTCTATGACTGCATAAGAGAGTTGAGTAATAGACTGTTGAAATTGAGAGATAGACAGAGAAAGACGGAGAGTGAGAGTGTGATGGACAACTGGACAGCCAGACTGATTGACTAGCCTGAATGATATCCGATTTGGTTGGCAGTTTACATAGGGTCAGGAAAACCGTTTGGGTGGTGGAGAATGGTGGCTAGAGCAGTTGTCTGTGAAAACCCCCCATCTGATTGCCTGTCAAAATCTCACTGTTTTTACAAACAAAACCCCAAACTAAACACATAAGGCAAGAGACAGCTAAACACACCTAATAAGGCAGCCTTAACTCGTAGGTGGGTTGATATAAATCATGAAGTACATGCAGTGAGTGCTCTAAATTGAGTAGACAAGCACTACACAAAAATGTAGTCAATTAACATCAATTAGCATTTAACCTTAATTCGCCTGAATATTCAGTGTAAACTAATCTCTCAGTGGGCATATGGCCCCTTGCCATTGTCTATGACACAGCATAAATATGCATACAGTGTCACCAATACTGATCTGAGAGCTGTTGAATGGTCCTCCTGATCCTACCAGATGCCCCATTCATGCCTGGTCATTTCATGCATCTCCAGCATGTCTATTATATCCAGGAAGGGATTATCCACTTCAATGTGCAGGTGTGCAGGTAAATATATGAGCACTGGCTTAAGAACAGATTGAAATGTGATTGCCTACGCCACTTCAGGAGGTAGCTAAGGATACATTGTGCTGTATGGAAATGGGTATCTGTGTCTCAATGACACCAGGAATGAAAATCAAAACATCTCCAATTACATTGCAGCATAAAGGAATGTCAGAACACAGAATATTGGCCATCATGTGACATAAATAGATATGCATTTTACATCCAAAAAGGCAGTAGGGTTTCAATGGGTCTCACATGAAATACATTAGTAAGCAAAGCTTAAATGTAATCCAATGCAAAAATGTAATATTTGATCAGTATACAATTGAAATAAAAGTATCTGAAGTAATTGTGTGTGGTTGGGGTTAGCTTCAGTCCACACTGTGTATCCAATGAG
>NC_137923.1:39671940-39721940 GCF_963457725.1 Sprattus sprattus | reverse complement strand
ACCCATCACATGGAGTCTGAGTGGCAAATAAGGCCTCTTTTCAGTCCTCAGAGTGTTTATATGTGAGTATATTCTTGTGTGTGTGTGTATACATGAATGTACACCATTTTTGTGTGTGTATGTGGGTGTGGTGTGTGTATGTGGCTGTGGGTGCGTGCATGTAAATGGAATGAATATGCGTGTTTTCCTGATCTTTGTGTGTGTGTGTGTGTGTGTGTGTGTGTGTGTGTGTGTGTGTGTGTGTGTGTGTGTGTGTGTGTGTGTTTATATATGTGTGTGTGTGTGTGTGTGTGTGTAAGCATTATCAGTGTTGAATCTCACTTCACTATTACTGATTAAATGACATCTGGTGCAGCCAGGATCAACATGATAAACATGACACACTTCTGAGGTCCCTTTGACATTGATGGGTCCCAAACAGCCTCTCGCATTACACTAATTGGACAAGGCCACTGGCCCAAACTGCCCCGCCAGCTACTCAGAGTGTTCATAACAGCCAACAAAGCTGCCCCATAAAGCCAGCCCTAACGGCAGTGCAGTCTCTGGGCACATGCGTCTGCCTGACTGGATGATGGTACCTGTCCTGTGGAGGGCCAGACAGACCTCTGTGTTGGGTCGGAGGGTCATGGAATAACTGGAGGAAAGAACCGGATCGTGAAGTCACAAGAGCTGCTCATTTGTTCCCCATCAGCGGGTTCTAAGGGAGTTCTGATGAGATTCACTCAAGTGGACAAATCCATGCTCAACCCCTCGCTCCTTTTTTTCTTTGACAACCTGCGGAGGAGCTGCCGAGGGCTTCTGGACATTTGTACAGTGGCTTGTTAGCTGGGTTTCATGGGAGAGATCCCCACACCTCTGCAAACGCACACACACACACACACACACAAACACACACATACACACACACAAACACACAAACACACACGCGCACACACACACACACACACACACACACACACACAAACACACACACACACACAGTACAGCAGGAAGAGCTGTAGACATAGACACTCCAACGGAATGGCAACATTTATATAACAGGCCCTTGAGTATTTACCAGGAAGCCACATTGATTGACTGAAAAAGAGAAAGAGACAGAGAGGGAGAGAGAGTGAGAGAGAGAATGGTAGAGGCAGGGGAGGGGAGATACTGAAAGAGAGGGATAAAGGGAGCAAGAGAGAGGGAGAGAGAGACAGAGACAAAGATACAGAGTAAGAAAAATATGAGACAGAGAAAGAAAGAAAGAAAGAGTGAGGCAACTATGCGAGGAAAGACAGGAAGGGAGAGAGAGAAATGGACGGAGAGGAGGAGAGAGAAAGTCCTCTGGTGCAGTGACTCTTAGTTTGACCAGCAGCTCTCTGGGGTGCGTTCAAGACATCTCGGCACCATGGAAGGACAGGAAACAAGCACACAAGAAAGAAGAGAAAGAAATAAGTAAATAAGCCGCAACGACCGGGAAGCACTGGCCATTACAACTCGCTGAGGGCATATTGACTCCAGTGAGTGCCTGCCTTGGCATCTGTTCCACGACCAGCACACCCCCGCCCACACTCACACCCACACCACCACCCCCACCCCCTCTGCCTTTGGTCTGCGCAGCTGTGCGGGCTCACTGGGGCGCTGCCAACCCCTGAGATTAGCACCCGTTTGCCATGCTGCTGTGCCCACTGTTTGGCTCTCCTCCTTTGAGCGAGCCATCCTCTCAAACTGGCCGTGAAGTGCCAAAATCTCAGCGCTGCACATTGAGCCTTTATTAGCAATCTGCGATGGCAGGGGGACAGGGCCCGGGGACTCGGGAGCGGCTTTTGGGGAAGTGTAAGCGCATTACAGGTTGGGCAGCTCACTTGTTTTTGCAGGCTGCGGCCAGACACGAGAGCACACAGCGGGAGACAGGGAATGGCCGTGAGAAAGGAGGAGACCAAGGGTTGCTACCCTTAGCCAAGCGGATGTGGCCACAATGGGTCACTTTAGGCCATGGCAGACCAGCTCAGTGAAACCTACAACACAAACAACTCATCATTACACTTTACTTGAATTCTGTTTCGTAAGAGTAATATACCCATGACATGTGCCCTGCAGAGGCCATATCCTGTTATAACATGACTTGCTTGACTATGACTTGACATGCAATTTTGAATGACTGTCAAGACTGCAATGCTTATGAGCTGTCATAGCATCAGACATTTCACAAGCATTTGCAACAATCACCAGCAAATGACACTGTTACATCACCGAGCACAGTGCCTGTAATTCCAATTTCTGACAAGATATGCCATATGTTACAACAGAACAAGGATATGTCAGTCTTACAACAAGGGGCTCAAGTAACTACCCGAATCATTTATTTGAGACATGGCTGTGGCGGATCTTTCATTTCCTCTCAGAATCTGAGGAGCCTGAAGTAGAATGGCTGTTGCCTACTGAGTAAGAGAGGCATAGTACACAAGTAACACCACATAACAAACTTCATGCCCAAATGTTCTCTCTTATAAGAAAGAAACAGCTTCCGCTCCAAGAAGAGAACTCCAGAGACTCTTCCAGAAGTATGAAATGCCCAAACTCCTAAACAGGACTCAAGCACCTCCCCTCGGCCATTAGGCGGGAAAAAACACACACACCAAATAAAAATGGCCGGGCGCAAAATATCTGCCTAATTGGTGTTGAAGTGAAAACAGCCTTGAGTGAGAGGCAAAGCAGTCTGAAGAGGAGAGGCCATTATCAAGTTAATTAAAACTTGGCCCGAGGTTTTTCCATTCTCCACAGGAACCCAGTTTGGAGGGGAGGGGGTAGAAGCGGGGGGGGGGGGGGGGGGGGGGTTGTGCTGGGGGCGGGTGGGTGACTGGGGTTAGTGTCTAAGACACAGAGAGAGGAGGTACGGGTAATTACTCCCATTCTGGGTGACTGTGGAGATGCAGAGAGGGGGTGAAGCATCGGACTGGGATTAAAAAGGATGAGATGGGCTGCTGCCACCATAGCGTTTCAGGGCACATACACACACACACATACACACACACACACACACACTCACACACATACACTCACCCAATGGCCCCCACCCCTCATGCTGTAAAACATCTCAGTCACTGCTGGTCACAGAGGGTAATCCTGACTGTTTTATCCATCTTCTATTTTCACTGCTCCAGTGTAGCCAAAAATAAAGGAAGTGAATTGTTGACATGACAGTATCATGAATCATACATATGACAGCAGACATCAGGGAGCTGAAATGCATTTCACCTCAACAAAGTTGAGTGTGTGTTTGTGTGTGTGTGTGTGTGTGTGTGTGTGTGTGTGTGTGTGTGTCTGTGTGTGTGTGTGTGTGTGTGTGTGTGTGTGTGTGTGTGTGTGTGCGTGCGTGCATGCATGCGTGTGTGTGTGTGTGTGTGTGTGTGTGTGTGTGTGTGTGTGTGTGTGTGTGCGTGCGTGCGTGCGTGTGTGTGTGTGTGTGTGTGAGTGTGTGTGTGTGTGCGTGCGTGTGTGCTATTTTGCAATGGGGAAGGTGTCAGGGTCATTACTCATCACTCCGCATAGCACCATGAGGGAAAAACACCAACACACATCTCCTCTACCCACTTTCAATCAGAACACTTAAGACAGCGATCAGGCCGCGGGCCAACACTCAAACATGCCAGATCAGCTCCAGCGCCCACCAGACCGAACGTCCACTCCGACCCGCAGTGTGGTGCCGAAGAGAGCGAGAGAGAGACGCCAGCACACTCTGAAATGCACCCCTAACCAACCTCTAGGTGAATTATCGCCCTGACTTCCTGCCCCTGCCACGTGGGGGTAAGACAGAGTTGGCAGACGAAGGACCCTGAGTAACCTGCCACAGCACCTCCTCTTCCACCTCCTCCTCCTCCTCCTCCTCCTACTCCTCAGACAGTTAACTCAAGCTTGATGTATGGGTCGCGGGAAGGAGAGGTTATTACTTAGGAGCACAGGCCTGCCTACTGCCCAGAATTTCCATTTCCCAGTCCTCCGTCACGTCTTTAAGCGTTCAAGCCTCGGTCATTTATTTCTCATTACGCTGTCTGCTCGCGTAGAGGCTATTAAGTGTTGGAGGGGGGTGGGGGAGGGGGTTGGGGGTGGAAGGGGGCGGGTTAAAAATGTTTTGCAAGCAGAGAAATATAATATTATATATATACACAGCGTCATCAGGGGGATCCATCAAACACCCTCGCGCTGTACCCTAGTAGTGGGTAGGCACCGCAAGCTAGGATGATGAGGCAGCACTTCCACAGGCAGACTTTATGACGAGCCACAAGTTCTGTGTCAGTGTGTGAGTCTCTCTCTCTGTGTGGGAGAATATCTGTGTGTGTGTGTGTGTGTGTGTGTGTGTGTGTGTGTGTGTGTGTGTGTGTGTGTGTGTGTGTGTGTGTGTTCGTGTGTGTGTGTGTGTGTGTGTGTGTGTGTGTGTGTGTGTGTGTGTGTGTGTGTGTTTGTGCATGTAAATATGTGCATGAGTATGGGGCAGTTTTGTTGGCAGTTTTGTACACCTGCAAACACCTATGCATGTGTGTGTGCTGGATGTGGGATGTGTGTCCGTGTCTATTTTTCTGCTGTGTGCACATGACAACACAGACATGAGACCAAGTTCGCTCCCTAGTCTGCAAGTCTGTGTATGTCCCTGCCTGTTGGGCTCTGACACGCCAATCTACATCAGAGACCCATCCACCCCCAACCCCCAACCCCCAACCCCCCCGCCACCATAAATGGGACCCTCTGACCGCTGTGATAGCCCTGCCACCAGCGGCCCTGATACCTGCTCGTCTGGGCCGCGCAAAGCACCGTCCTAATGTCTGGAATAATGGCTATCATTCATCAACCTGCCTCCTCTCCATCTGTGGGCTGGGGGGGGGGGGCTATGGGAGTGTGATGGAATCGGCGGAACAGAGTGGCGCTGGTTTATTAAAGATCGAATTGCTGCAAAGAGACACCAGTCTCTGAACCCGGAGCCATGAGCCTCACATCCTGTGACCTCATGTCCTGCAACGTCCTGCCTGCGACCTCACATCCTGTGACCTTCCTCAAAGCTCCACAATTTCCACTCGCGCTGAACGAGACTGCAGAGACAAGCCAGATCCACAAACACGTGCTACCGAGTCTGAAATTCCTCTGTGTAATGATAATCGCTGCGCACTGTTAAAGGCCGACCACACACACACCACACACACACGCACATACACACACACACACATACACAAAAAAGAGAAGAGAAAATCCTGGCTTTGTTTAACATATCGATTGGGATCCCCCCTTGCATTCCTTCATGCTTGTGTAATGTCAGGCCTTTGTGCACTGCACTCAGCCGTCTTGTTTTCAGTGAGATCTGAAATCAAGAGAGTAGCTCTATGTTATCTTTCGGTCCTGGCTGGCTTGTGTCTTGTGTGCTGGAGACTTGCAGTCTCTATGGGCCCTTCAAACTGTTGTATACACTTCCACCTGACTGACTGTGATGAGCTTCTCCACTCAGTGAGCCACTGAATGACACTCTCTACACCCACAGACATGTCTATTTACCCCTCCAGGATGGATGGGCCACAGGGAAAAAACAGGCTTATATAAATACAAAGGTTGCTAATGTCTATATATACATACAGTATATATTATTTACATATATAGACAGGTTGTATGTGAGCATAACTTTGTATATTTTTTCATTTGAACGAGGTTTTTGTTTGGTGTGGTGAATGTGTGGTGTGGCAGAGAAGGTTTTTGTTTGGTGTGGTGAATGTGTGGTGTGGTAGATGAGGTTTTGTCACAGGAGGACCCATGTACGTGCTCAGACACACAAAGGGAACATTTGGAGGACTCAGGCTTGGGCGCTATCCCAGCAGCCCCGGCCCTGCTGTCCACTCCCATCAATCCTACTCTGGGAGTTAGAGCTCACCGGCGTCCCATGTCTGCCTCTCTCTGAGTCTGTTTGTTTGGCTGGCCGGCTTCCCGAAGGGTGCTGTTATTCGCTCGCTCTCCCTCACTCTCTGACATTTAACTCAGTCCCTACGTTGCCAGACTCTCTCCCTCTTTTTCCATCTCCCTGTAATGTTTTGCCCATCGAGGGTTGCATATTTCTGAAATGGCCAAAAGGTTCCTATCTAAAAAGGACACCAACTACTGTTAAGTGACAAGCCGTTGGCACCTATTTAATAACTGTGTTATTACTCTTTCACTCCGTTTAAGGTCTTGCCTCACTTTTTTTGTTTTTGCCTTTTCTTTTTTGCCAGAAATGTACTTGAGTCCTAGGTAATAGGATAGGTAGGTAATTCCAATCGCGCTAAAATAGTGACCAAATTAAGTTGAACATGAGTCTCCTACCATATTCCACGAGAAACTCTGTTCGAAGCACTAATGGAAACATACTGTGAGGGACAAGTGAAAGAAAGAAAAAAAAGAAAGAAAGAAACAAGAAAAAGAAGGGACATAAAAATGGAATGCACCCGTTTATGGATGCAGCAGAGCAGGAAATCATGCAGGGCCATTGTGCCTCGCTGAGGGCTGGAGAGCTGTCGGTAGTTCGTTCGAAGAGCTGCCAGGTCTGCATTGATCTCCGGGCACAATGCAGCCACCATCGACAGAGACTCATCAAGCGGTGCATGTTTGCAAAAAAAAAGAGGAGAGGCCAACAAAAAGCATACGACCAGCAACGATTCCCTCACATCAATCACTGCTGGCAAAGCACTGTGTGTGTGTGTGTGTGTGTGTTTGTGTGTGTGAGAGAGAGTAAGTGTGTGTGTGTGTGAGTGAGTGTAAGTGTGAGTTGGAGTGTGTGTGTGGTGGGGGGGGGGGGGGGGGGCAGAGGATGACAATAGGCACAAAAATATGAGAACCAGCCATAGCCAAGCAGGTGGGTGACCAACGTGCCTCTCGTCCGACAACGCCAAGACTGCTCACCCAGCACAGGTGTTGCCACAGTGCTCCGTTAGATTAATCCAGCAGCAGCATCTCCACTGACAGTGATTGAATGCCTCTCACAAAGCTAGCAGTGGGAAGCTGAAAGGTGTGCCAGAGAAGAGAGGGAAGGATGAGCGGGAGAGAGGGGGGGGGGCTTTCTTGTCTTCTCTGTCTTGTCTTCTGGTTTTTCCCTTTGTCTTATCACCTGACCAATGAGGAATGCTGCAGTTTGAGAGGGTCAATCAGACCACACATTCTCATTTGTAGAGCTAATGTCAGACAGACATCAAGTTACTATGGCTACGGAGAGATGGAGCAAGGGTGAGAGGACAAGAGAGAGAGAAAGTGACAGAAAGATAAGTGCAAAAAAAATAAGACGATGGACAAATAATAGAACAAGAGCAACAGAGAGAGAGAGAGAGAGCGAGAGAAAAAAAGGGGGGGGACTGAAGTTAGACTGAAAAAAGAGGGAAAATAATTTACGCAAAAGGCCAGGTCACAGAGAGAGAAAAAAGCACCCTTCCTGTGAAAGAGGAGCGAGGTGGTGACCGGTATGTCTGAGTGAATTTGTGAGGTCACTGGCAATCTGCAGCCACATTGTGTAAGCCTGTGTCGTGCCGTTCCTGCAAGTCAGACATGCTTTCAACTATGGTTGGCCTGTACGGCATCCTGTTCATCACGCCAAAAGAAGTGAATCTCCCCCCTGTATTAATGCCTTCTAGAGCAAAAAAATGTGAAGACTATTTTTGTCACATGTTCCTCTTTTAGCCAGCAAATTCTGGAGTCGCACTTTGTTGACTTCTTTCTTTCTTATTTGTCTTCTTCTTCTACCTCTTGTTTTTCTTCTTCTTCTTTTTTGGGGCATTTGAAGTACTTTGAATTCCATGGAAGCCAAAGTAGGTCATGAAGCCTCTCAGCCGAACCCCTCCCTAGCTGCATCAAAAATGCATAAATCCTTTGCATATTTACCCACTGCAGCGTCTTTGAGTGGCTCAGATGTGTGTTCTGTCTGATCTTTCTATATGATGCAATGCATAAAAATGGCATAAAATGGCCTCCTTAAGCAGCTGCCATTTTCTGAAATCATTCTTGGCATCCAAGACTAAGTTTCCACCACCAAACAAAAAAAGGTACCATTTACCATTTCAAGAACTCAAGAAACTAAACACAGCCAACTTGTTAACTTCTTATCGGCACAAAGCAGCAAAGACATCCCAAAGTACAGGTCAAACATTCCTAGACATCCACCAGCATATTTTAGACCCCCCCCCCCCCAGACCGAGCCTATTCAAGTCCATTATTCCCTAACAACAATGAGTTTGACATGGGGCTATTGTGATGCCTCAGGTGGGTGCTTTTATGATCGCTTTGATAAATTACCGGGTAATTTTCCCTTTGAATTGCAATCGTGTGGGTTTCCGCTACTTTTTCACGGGTCACCTTAGATAAAGGGCATCTGCCAGGAGGATGAATTACAATAATAGCCTATGTTACATAAACTGCTAGCATGAGTTGCTTTACATGCCTGACAAATGACAGCTGGAACCACCGACAACATTAATCACAGAGCGATCTCGCACTGCCTATTAATATTTCAAGAAGGTAACAGGTAGCTATGATTATTACAAGCTGGGAGTGGGAGGCGTGGGAGGAATCAGATTCATTCAGCTGGTTTAAATTTCATGATGCAATCGGAGTCAGCCTGGCCATCACGTTCCTCCTCTCCGACCTCGGAAGAAATTCCATACAGCACGGCCAAGAGGAAGGAGAGGCTTTTTTTCGCTCTCTCTATCTCCCTCCTGTCGCTATTTTAATCTCTTCCTGTGAGTGATTCACAAATAAAATGCCAGGTATTGATTGGGAAGTCTTTTTTTAAAGACTTGTGAGAGTCCAGAGGGGCACTGCTTGAGTTTCAGCACCTTCTCCTCCATCCCCCACTCCCCAAATCTTCCTAAATCAGATCAGAACTGAAGAAAGCTCTTTCTATTTCAACCCCAAGCACCCCCCCCCCTCACACACACACACACACACACATTCCCCCCTCCAACATTTGCTTGCAAGCTTTTTTCAGACCACAGGAAATCCAGAGCCTGGGGCTTTGGAAATGTAGAGCATCCAAGTTCTCTGTCCAGCAAGGGATCAGTGCTCAGGAATTATTTCTCAACATACTGTTTCATGCCCTGACGCTTTACTGCTGGGTCCGACACAGGATTACCTGGCAATGAGATACTGATACACTGGCAACCGCAGAACATGATGTGAAATTGGGCTGAGAAAGACCTTAATACAGAATTTAGCTCGCTGTTTATAAAATGTCAGAGACTATGAACTCTTTGAATAACAAGAATGTTTAACACATGTCTTGGATAAACTGAGACAAGAAGTGAGTGAACTTGTCCTTGCTGATTTCTTACAGTACTCAAGCAGGACAAATGAGTTCATGAAGAAACTGTTTGAGTCCTCTCTATACTAGTTGCAGTAACAGCCTCGAAAGACAATGGATCCCTAAAACTACACAAATTAAATAATATATGAAAAATGCAAGCGTAATCATTATTAGTAGAGACATGCCTCCTTTTTGTGTCAATGAACTTATTTGTTGAGGGTGTGAGTTGCCTACTAAATAGCTCTGACTTTGTTGTTACCGCATAGGGGTTGGTGGACACTGACGATTGTCAAACACTGCTGGTACCATTCACTTAGCAAGGCTGGGTCGCCTATTTTGTCATCTGACACTGGGTGATGAGGACCCTGTAAGGCAGTCACCCACAGTTACACACAGCAGCCTAGCAGCACAGTTCTGATATTCTGAAAGAGAGAATGCCACAGGGTGTTCTGGGTTCAGGGTTCTGCCCTGAGAAAAAGCCGCCTGCAGCCAGACGGAACCAAGCACACGAACAAGAGAACCAGACTAGGTTGGAGGAAACAGGAAAACCGGGTCCGCTTCCAGATTTGCAGCGTTTAATGGTTCTCAGTCACCAGCCAAAGATATAACAAAGTTTTGTATAACATAATCAACATCAATACATGAGCATGAGAAATGAAAGGCTGTATATGTAGGCTTTGAAACCTCAGAGATGTATACCAGTATAGTATGCATAGTATGCGTCTATTTAAGTGTGAAGCCCCCGAGATTTCCCTGAGTAGAGATGCTGGAATAGGTTGGTGACTGGACGTTATCATGAGCTTGGAATGAAGTAAGTTGAGAAAGGTACAGATTGGGTGTGGGAAGGGTATCAGAAATGTTAAGCTGTAGGGATGACAGTCGCTGTGCAGCATGGCATACCCCAGGTAGCGAAGACGCTAAGGAGGTAGCTTGCGCAGAACCAAGTTGCTGACTGGATTGTGTCGCGAGTGACGAATGTCGGACCCTCAATCTTCTCCCCGCGTCTCGCAAGCGGTTGAAAGAAAACACGGCTGTGAAACGCCACCGTCTGAGGTGTGCTTGTGCGATCGCGCCGCAACGTGAGCGACAGAAATAAGGCCAGCAGTTCCCAACAGAATGCACGGCTGATGAGCAGGGCGACGCCTTCCTGGCACCAGCTCCCAGCACTGTTCACAACAATGCCAACCCCAAAACACACACAAACGAACAAACACAAACACACACACACACCCCACCACCTTCCTCAACAACACCCTTCTTCCCCCAACCCAAGGCACACACAGAAAGACATTCAGCGTGAACACACTTTTATGAGACTCAGCGCGGAGTCGTCGGCTCGTAATTTACAGTACCACAAACTGGCAACGTTTTCAAATGGATTTGAGTCGTAATAAAGCAAAATTACAACGTTTTTAACGACAACAGAAAATCAGAGTGGGGTCAGGTGTACTTTGTGCTCCTCTGTGCTCAATCTCTCAAGACAGGCAATCCAACAGAATCACTCAAAAAGTGCACAGGATGGAAGAGGAGGGCTGTGTGGGGTGTGTGTGTGTGTGTGTGGGGGGGGGGGGGTTGATTGGACTTCCCCTTGCACGGATCAGATTTGGTGTGTGTGTGAGAGAAAGAGAGAGAGAGACAGAGAGTCCGGAGAGAGAGAGAAAGAGAGAGTCCATAGAGAGCGAGAGAGAGAAAGGGAGAGGAGTGTGTCCCCAATCAAATCTCTCCTGACAGAGTCCACTATCCACAGGCCATACTCTCCCCCTCACAGACATGCAAACCCGCCGGCTGGACACTGAGCAACGATGAAATTTACAAAGGAATCTGCCATACAGCAATCCCTCTCTGTGCAAAGAGCAGGGTTATAACACAGTACAAATATGTCAAGCAGAACTTGTTATGAATGTATTTCAGCAATATGCAGTCAATTATTTCTTCTTTCTGTGCTCTGTTGATATGACCCAACGTTTCTAAGACCATAAAGTGTGGTGGCTTTTTATTCATAGAAAGCAATTCAATAAAATGTTGTGCTCAGAATTTTGATGCCAAATGGCATTGAACCAGGTCTACTGCCAGTAGGTCAACACCACAGAATACCTCAAAGAAATCAAATGTGACTGAAAACCAGACACGACTCATAGCGAGAGTCGGCACAAACGCATGACCAGCGCCTCACCAACTACGGAGAGCCAGTGGAGTCCAAAAGCAGGAATACTTGTGTGTGAGAACTGAGTTTCTTCCTCGGGATCCGCCACTCACTAGCCTGGAAAATTCAGAAGGTACGGAGGAAAGGAAGGAAGGGAGAAAAAGGGTGATGGAGAGAGAAAGAGAAAGAGAGAGAAGGAGGGAGTGGAGAAGGCTGTTGCCCCCGCTGGAGCGTCTGTGTGTGTGTGTGTGTGTGTGTGTGTGTGTGTGTGTGTGTGTGTGTGTGCATGAGTGCATGTGCACGTGTGCATGTGTGTGTGTGTGTGTGTGTGTGTGTGTGTGTGTGTGTGTGTGTGTGTGTGTGTGCGTGTGTGTGTATGTGTGTGTGTGTGTGTCCCGGGTGACGTGAGCGGAGCGCTGATGAATAAAAGAAAGCAGGAGAGTGGCGGAGACGAGGCCCTAGCAGCATCATGCTCCCAGTTGCACTGTACCCAGCCAGAGGTGGCAGGGGCCCATGTCAGAGGTGCACTTTACATACTGCAGCAGGGGGGAGGGGGGGGTTCATCTCCAAAGACTCTCGTTGACACACACACAAGCAAACGAGCAGGAAGCACACACACACACACACACACACACACACACACACACACACAAACACGCATACATAACTGGAGGATAATTGGGAGTTGATAGGTCTTTGGAGGAAAGGGTAGGATGGCAAAAATCTCTAGCAGAAAATTTGACTACGTTGACAAAGACATGCAGACACACACACACACGTTGAAGGCATCAGGCCAGGAGATGCAGATTACAAGTGACAGTATGGCCTTATTCTCCGGAGCTTTTTCTACATCTGCCGCTAAGCCCTTCAACTGTCTGCCTCTCTATTTGATGCAAAAATTCCTGAATAAAAGACCTGAAATCCTAATATTTCTATATAAATCACAAATTCATTCCATACACTCATAATTAAAATACACATTAAAAATGTATGTTCTGTACATGACACAGCATTCATTGTGTGAAGATATTTCGACATCAAGTGGCATCTGTAATGGTTCCTGTTTTACTGTTTGCACAAAATGGCCTTGTGCAAGCGGAGAGCAAAGAGGCCCACGCCTTAAAGAGCGTTTGATGTCGTCCTGAAATAGATAGCCGGACATTTTCCCTCGTTCTGCCGAGCGGATCACCTCAGCAGGAATGCACATTAGGGGGACCCAGAGGTGAAATAATTCATCGCTTACTGACAGAGATGAAGGTGAGGAGAGAGAGAGAGAGAGAGGGAGAGAGAGGGACAGTGGGAGAGAGGTGGACAGAGGGAGAGAGAGTGAGAGATGGACAGAGAGAGAGAAACATAGAGAGAGAGAGAGAGAGAGGGAGAGACGAGAGGCAGAGGGAGGGAAATAGAGAGTGAGAGAGATGCTGATAGGGAGGATGGAAAGCTAACATTGCACACGCACTACTGTGGGTGGAAATGCGTGGGCACCCACACACACACACACATACACAGATACACACAATCACAAAGAAAGCAGAACTGTTGTATCTCGTTCTTTTGTGTTCCTCCTTTCTCTCATCTTCCTTTTCTATCTCTCTTTCTCTCATATCTCCATTCCTTTGAGTGTCCACAGGAACATGTAACACAGGAGAACAGGAAGCAGAAAAGCCAACAAGACGATGACTGAATGACTGAATGACTGAAAGGAAGGGAGAAGGCAGAAACAAAGAAAGACAGAAAGATATTGAATGAAGAAATGAAGAAGGATAAACGTCTAGTTTTCAGAAGAACAGAGGGAGGTCAAGGGCCAGTCCCTCATTCAGTGTCCTGCTTACAGGCCGTTTCATCATTAGTGTGTGGGGCAGTGATGCAACACAGGCCGTTTTCACATGTTTGCCTGATTGAAAGGGAACCATTATGGAGCACCCTCCAACACCCCCCACACACACACACACACACACACACACACCTCGCTCCAGCACTGTGTTGCTATGGCAACGCGATACCGGTTGTGCAGCGGTGCACGTTGTGTGTGTGTGTGTGTGTGTGTGTGTGTGTGTGTGTGTTAACCATTTGTGTGCAGAGTGATACAAGGTTTTGCATGTATTGCCATCTAAAGTTTGACTATGCGGTGGACAATCTCAGTGTGAAGGAAAGGAGAGCGAGAGAAAAAGAGAGAGAGAGAGAGGGAGAGAGAAAGAACTGAGTCTGAGAATGTGTAAGTCTTTTAAATACAACACGATTTTTTAGCTAAAGTTGTTGCCATAGTGACAGCACTGCTGTAAGTGGTGAATGCAGTCTTTCACAAGTGACGTGCAAAATTGAATCAGAGTACTCGCAGTTTCTGTGGTTCCTCCAGGGAACGGTCAACACACTCACACACACACACACACACACACACACTTTACACAACCCCCCACCCTTACACACACACACACACACAAACACACACACACACTCACACACACACACACACACACACACACACACACACGCACATACACATACAGACATATACACACCACACAAACCACCAACTTCACCAAGGAGCTTAGTAAGCAGCAGTCCTGTTGCAAAAACCAAAGCCCTGCCTGTGTTGTGCAATTACATGCCTAGCTATTATTATGTAGTTAATCCTCACACGCACATGTGATAGCAGTCTGCTTGCTTCCGTGTGGTTATCTATGGACTGCACACAAACGCCTCAATCCACATTCCACCCCCCATCACCCCCCCCCACACACACACACACACACACACACACACCACCACGCACAGCAACACCAGCAGCCATGACTGCAAACACATGCTGCAAAATAGACAGAAAGAGTCAGAAAAGGAGAGAGAAAGAGAAAGACCCTCAAGGAATCTGAGAGTAAAAAAAGATCACTCCATCTGCATCCTCCATACAGCTTCTCCCACAATGCCGTCTCTAGGCAACGCCATGTTGCCTCCTCTCTGACACAAAGTGCCGTGAGAAGGCAGTGATTGCGCTCGCACAAAGCACCGGAGCTTTGAAAGACGTGGCTTCCACCCCCTGAACGTCAGACATTTTAAAATGTAAATAGCCAGAGAACAAGGACAGGTGGAGGACCCTCCACCTTCACAGATATGAATAGCATCAGGCTACTGCTACTGCTGCTGTGTGTGGATGTGACTGCTGCTGTGTGTGGATGTGACTGTGGCTGTGGCTGTGGCTGTGGCTGTGGCTGTGGCTGTGGCTGTGGCTCCAGCATGCCCGCAGGTCAGCAGTGTTGGCAGTGATGTGTGCATGACAGAGATGGCTTGTCAAAACAATCCACATGTACACATTTGCACTGCACACACACACACACGTTCACACCCACAAACACACACACATACACTCACACACACTCTCACAAATACACACCTTACACAACATCCACCTCTGCTGTCCAAACACGAACCAAGCCTACCAAAACCACCATGTTTATTTGTTTGTTAGCTTGTTTATTGTTTGTTGGCTTGTTTGGCCGCTCGTGTGTCCGTCTGTTTTAGTCAGCAGCCTATGATTCACACAGGAGACCTTGGCCTTCCTAACACACACTGCCCACATCAATTCACATGACTCTTCCTTTCCTTTCAAACTCTTATTTAAGGCATCTGTACTCTTTTGTTAACCCCCCCCCCCCATCAAACAGCCAACTCCCCCACCAGGCCCTCTCTTTAACCCTCGTTAGAATGAGCCAGGGGTCTCCTGCCTACAAGGCCTCACTCAGAAGGTTCTTGATACTCACACTGGAATGATTCTTTGAAGTTCTTTGGTTTCTCTTAGTTGAACTCTTTCTTTCCAGTGGAGGTTTCAGTCTGCCTTCTGGCCTCTGCTTATCCCCTTTATCTAGTCAAACGCAACTAAAGAATCAGATGAATCATGGGTGAAGGAAATCTGAAGTTGACTAATTCAGTAGGAAATGGCATCTTCTACCAAAATCTCAAAGAACAGATAGTATGCTTCTCTTCTCTTTCTTTCTTGTCTTCCTGTCTGTAGAATACTGCTGTGGTCTTCAGTTCACACCACAATAAAGTAAAGAGCGATGTGAATGCATTTTTACACCTTCCTTTCACATTGATGTCTAAAACTTTTTGCAAGTGTGTCTCTTCAAACTACACAGTAAAACCATTGTTATGACACTTATGATTATGCTGATGATGATGATGGTGATGATGATGATGATGATGATTATTGTGATTGACAAAGATGATTGATGTGGACTTTGATAGTAATGGAAATGGTACTCCAGTTGTTGTTCTTTCCCCTCACACTTCTTCCGTCATTTGGCTGTATTACAATCCTAACCATTCAACCCTCTGCCTTGTCAGTGGCAGAGCTGTCTCTCCTCATGCCCTGTGAATCTGTGCTGCATCTGCACATGGTGAGTGGGCTTCACCTACTAATGTGTAAGCTGGTGGACATTGGTTTGAAAGATTTACAAACCCAAAGTAATGAGAACAATGTCACAGATGAGCCCAAAAAGAGAGAGAGAGAGAGAGAGAGAGAGAGAGAGAGAGACTGAGTGAGACTGAGTGAGTACTCTGGCATCTTTGTAATTGCTGAGGCGAAAAAAAAGGAGTATGGGGAGGAGGTGGAGGAGGAAGGGACAGAGAATTGGACGAAAGCAGAGGAAGAGGAAGATAAATAGATTCTATCCATCCAAGTTTGTGCATGAACCAGTGAAGGGAGTTTACAAACTGCTGTCTCATTCTCTCGTTCTGGCCAGGCCAGGCGCACCCTCATCTCACACTGACTGACCAATCAGAACAGAGTGGGCAATAATCTCCCTGTCCTCTCTACTGCACATGCTCAGGGGAAAATGTATTAAATGAAAAGAGAGAAAAAGAGAATGTCAGAAGACAGAACAAGAAAGAGAGAAAAAGATGGTCTACACCTCCCTAAAAGGACCATTGTGCCATGACCATCATGACAACGTGCTCAAAATGATAGGCTCTTTATCATTGCACAATGCTATAAGCATTGTGAACTTTTTGGAAGCACCACCCAGGATAGAAGGAGGTGCGAAAGAAAAGAATAAAGGAAAGAGAACGAGAGAGGTGCCTGACAGGAGTAGGTGGACTGAAGGACTGAGGGAAGAACTGAGAGGACTAGCTAGAGAAAGAGAATCATACCTCTCCTCCTCTGTTGGTTGGAGGTAATGAATAAATCAGTGACACACACACACGCACACACACACACATGCGCACACACACACACACACACACACACACACACACACACACACACACACACACACACACACACACACACACACAGAAACACTCTCTCACACACACACACACACACACACACACACACACACACACACACACACACACACTCACTTACACACACACACACACACACACACACATACACACACACACACACACACACACACACACACACACACACACACACACAGGGCCTGTGCATTAGGGGCCTGATATGAAATGTTAAAGTCCTGCAGCAAAGGCCAACAAGTCTAAAAGCATCTCTCTCTCCCTCTCCCTCTCCCTCTGTTTCACTCTCGCTTTCTGTTTCACTCTGTCTCTCCTGTTCCTCTAGTTCTCTCTCTCTCTTCTTTCCCTCTCTCAGTCTCTTGCTGTCTGTTTTACTCTCTCTCTCACTCTCTCTCGCTCCAGCCCTCTCTCTGTCTGCACTGCAGAAGGTGTCAGGAGGGTCTCCACTCCCTTCAATCACCGGTGTGGAGCTCTGTTTCTGCCTACCCTGGTGCCATCCTCAGAGAACACCCAGCATTCTGGCTCATCTGCCAAGAAATTAAAAGGGCATTTTGGTATCTGTATTACTGTAACCTAGGCCCTGAGTCTACATTTTTTACTGGGGACAAAAACGATCAAAATCGGTCCAGTATTGAGTTAGAACACAGTGATGCAGTTATTACATGTGTGTGTGAGAGTGTGTGTGTGTGTGTGTGTGTGTGTGTGTGTGTGTGTGTGTGTGTGTGCTCACCATCTACCACCAGGCCTTGGGATATAACTCAGTTTAGTGGACTGAATAGTCAAGTTTTTAAGGGTAAATAAGACCACTTCTTGACTTATGGTCAAAATGACATCACAACATGGAGACAAAGGATACCAACTCGTGTTGACTGAGAGTGGCACAGTACAGTGATGTAACACTCCTGCTACATGATGTGACGTGGTGTACGGGTCAAGTGTAATGTGCTGTGAGGTCACTAGAAGCTTCCGGAGTGACACAATTGTAATAAAAGGGTGTGTGATGGAGAGTGTGTGTGTGGGGGGGGGGGGAGTAGGGCTGTCCCACTTTGGGGGGAAGGAGTGCAGCTACAGGGTGCATAACGGCCCCGGGGTTTGCACAGTAAAACGCACGCAAGAGCGCGAAGTGAGGCAGAAGACTGGCATCAATTCAGCTAAAAATAAGCGCGCACACACACACACTTACACACACACACACACACACACATAAATGCACATACACACAGAGAAGCATTTTTTATGAATAGGGCAGGCAAACTGAAAGGAAGAGGATGGGCAAGTGGGCATTCTCTCATGCCAGAGGGCATTAGCAGACGCCGGTTCAATCCCCCACCCCCGCCCCTTGTGCCCCTTCTGCCCCTCTCCCCGCCATCCCATTCCTCCTTTGGGCTGATGTAAGAACCCACACCTCGTTTTGAAGGGATTAGCAGCCCTGGTGCTGGTGTTTACATAAGAAACAAGAAACGGAATGCCTCAGAAAGTGATTAGTCGTCAAAAAAAAGCCCCTTCTGCCTCACTATTAGCGACCTCTTAATCTCACGGGTGTTCATCCGACGTGACCCTGGGCGCTCGCTGCTGCTCCAGAGGTTGTGGGCTCGGACCGCGACTCGAGAACGGATCATATCGGTTCCTGTAATGAGAAAGCTGACCCCGTGACTCCGCCATATGCTTAGTCTTCAGATAAAGCCCGCCTCGCCTCAATGCAGATTGGCTTTCTTCTGCACTCTTTTGTCTTTGATTGGAAATAAAACGCCTCTCATTTTACGTTCTTCTTTTGCTCTCTGGATGTCCCTTTCTTTTCTCTTCCCTTCCTTTTGCCTTCCCCTCTCAACGTATTAGAAGGAGAGGGACAACGATTAGAGAGACAGTCTGAGAGACTCTCCCCATCAGTCCCGCACTGTTCCGATTTCGAAACGAGTCCAGTGAAAGTTACACAGCATATTTAATTCTGTCTGTCGCTCTGCCTCAGTTCCTGTACTCGCCCTTTGTTCCCATCTCACAGTCTCCACTCTTCCATCTCTTCCTCTTTTTTCCTGGAGAGTCAGCCAGTGTAAAGATCCCTCGTTTTTTGACGAGCTATAGGAAATATTGTAACATGTTTACCATCCGTTTTCTTATTTGAATTGTGACTGTTTTGGAACTGCAAAACCCCCCAAGGCCAACAAGGCAAAAACGGCACGTAAATTATTTATATCGAAGACTGATTTCAGTGAAAGGAAGTTGTGGATTATTTAACAGCTCTTGCTTATGCTTTTCACAAACAGCTGTATGCTTGAGCTACCAGCTGAGTGAAGCACCTGCTGCTCCATTCAATAGTGAAGTCTGGCATTCACACAACACTCAACACACTGACGACGACGCTCCAACAACCTGATTGCCATGAATATGCATTTGTTTCAAGTAACTGATAGGGAATTATGAATAGGCAAATTATGAGCACCAAGAAAATGAATATACTAAAAAAAATCTGTCTGTTGTTCTGAGTATGTTCCAAATGTTAAACATACTTGAAACTTGAAATAAAATATGTCTTTCTTGATTGTATTGTGACTGAGTGGATATACAACTACATACCTATGTCTGCATCTCTCCCAACTGTACAAAGGAATATGTGTCTATGTATACATTGAAATCTATACAAAGCTTTATGTGTTGGTGATCTACTTTCCCAGCAAACAGGGTAAATGTGTGTTATTGTCTATCTAGCATGTATCTCACATACTGTAAGTGTTTTAGTGCATTTATGCCTCTGTGGTATCTAAGCATACACCTAGCCCTCAGGCTGACAAAAGCTGAATGGTTCTTGTCTGGTTCTACCCCACCTTTCTTTGTACTGCTGTATTTTTTTCTTCCTCTTTACCAATGTCATCCCTTTAAGTGATAATGTACTCTATAAATAAACCAACTGAACTGGTTATCTTGTGACTACATCTGTATGCAGAGGAAAGATGTATCCGCATCCAGCATTTTGTCATAAATGCTTGTGCGCTGGCTAGAAATGCTGATTGAGCTAATACTGAATTCAGTAAGCATCACAACAGTTACGGTGCATGTAAGGTAAGCAACGTAATTGAGTCATGAATCCATTAAACGGCACGCGATTTGATTAGCAAATAACCTTGTCATTAGGAATTACGGTCTACAATTACAGCACAGATATGCCATAAACGCCGTAATTGTTTGATGTGTTGAGAGATGTTGCTCCCACTGCGCAGTGCAGGCCTGGCTTTCCCCGACTACTCCGAGAGGAAACCTTGCAAAGGTGCACGGGTCACAGAGGGTACCTGCACGACAGGTCGTCATAACAAGGCTATTGCTGCAGCAACAAGGGGTTCCCAGAGAGATTTGGAAGTAGGTGGATAGCCCAACACATTCTGACAGGGTGAGGCTATCCTGCGTGACACCTCCCATCACACCTGCAGTGGAGGCAGGGAGGATGTAGATACCAAAGAGATGAGGGAGGGGAGGGAGGGATGTAGTGAATGGAAAGGTGTGTGTGTGTGTGGGGGGGGTGTGAATTGTCTGTGGGCTCTGAGGATGCTGACAGACTGTGTGTATGTGTGTGTGTGTGTGTGTATGTGTGTGTGTGTGTGTGTGTGTGTGTGTGGAGGGAAGGACTCCTATAGTCGCCTACGTCATGCAGCCCAGTCTACCGAACACCAATCCGCCTCTCTTCATGTTTCTAACACAAATTCCATTCAACCATCACTGCGCCCTAATGTACTCATTCTTCTCTCCCACTTCACCCACTCTAGCCCCACCACCCCTCCCCCCAACACACACACTCCCCTCCAACCCCCATCCCCCCACACACACACACATATTACTTCTCCATCAACTCCTTTCCCCCCTCCCCCTCCTCTGGTGCCAGCCCGTGCAACTCTGATCGCTACTGGCAGCTCCATCTCTGCGGTTTCCTTTTCTCCCCCATGACGGAGCCTGGGGAAAGAGAGCAAGCGCGCCAGGCGGCGACCGAGCCCCTGCGTCCCACTGGGTGGTGTTTTCCTCCCTGCTACCGTGGCAACCACATGTGACACAGGGAGCACATGGCTCGCACTGTGTCTCTCCTCTTCTCCATCTCTTCCTCTCTCTCTCTCACTCTCCCTTCCTCTATCACTCCGTCTCTCTCTCTCGCTCCCTTCTTTCTTGCTAGCTCCTTCTTTTCTCTACTATGGATCCATCATCTCTTATTCTCTCTAGTAAATGTCTACTCTCTCTTTCTTGCTTTCTCTATTCACTCCTTCTCCTTCCCAGTCCCTCCCTTCATCCTCTGTGTGATCTCCCCTCTTTCAGCCACACTCCATGTCTTGGTAACCCTTCCTCTCTGAAAACATCGAGCACCTTTGAAAGTAACACCATCCATCATCATCCATCTCTCCATCTCTCTCTCTCTATCTCTTGCTCTCCCTCTCACTCTCTCACTCTCTCACTCTCTCCCCCGTCTCTCTCCACCTTTCGAGAGCCTTTGCAGTTACACCTACGGTGGCAACAGGGCCGAGTCGAGCGGCGATGCTGCTCATGTGTCGGTGCACACATCCTGTGCTGGTGAGCCCTTCGCTGCCAAACCCTCACACACTCGCTCGAAATTAGCCCACTGTGTGGGCATGTGCGAGAGTGGCAGATGACAGATCAAGTGCAGGCTTCCAAAAAATCTGTGCAAAAAAAAAAGAAAAAGAAAAGGAAAAGAGAAAACCAGCGAATGCTGTTGGTGCTCTGCCTTCCAGGGCTGAACTAATTACAAGCCTGCACAGACTAAGCTTTGGGGGCGATGGGGGGTGCTTGGTGCAGGGGAGGTTGCTGGTCTCATTGTCGGAATGGCAACCAGCTGGTTCTATGCGAAACAACAGCTTTAATGATGTTCATAGTGGAAATAATGTCTCGGCTTCGCGCCCGACTTTTCAACGCGAAACCTGATTAGCCGTCTTCTGAGGAACATCAAAGATCTTTCTCTCTCTCTCTCTCTCTCTCTCTCTCTCTCTCTCTTTCTCTCTCTTTCTCTGACACACAAACACACAAACGTGAAGTAAAAACACACAAGCATCAGAGGGCTCAGGGCAGATTAACCTGCACAGAAAAAGAGATGAACAGGAAAGAGAGAGAGAGAGGAAGCCTGTAAATAAAACAGCGCCCGGTCTCTGGCGTCTGCCGCCGGTGTTAATATTTCAATTACGCTCATGAATAAATGAATTAAAGAGGTGCTAACATTATCCCCGGCCCCTGTTTTGTGAAGGAATTACAGCATTTCTGCGAGAACACTCCGGCAAGGCACTTGCTCTAGCGCCTTCTGCCTACTGGAATACAATTTATTTCATCACAGAGGAAGATGAAAGAGAGAGATAGAGGAGAGAGAAAGAGAGAGATATGGGAGAGAGAGAGAAAGAGAAAGAGAGAGATATAAGAGAGACAGAGAGAGAGAGAAGACAGATGAGAGTTGGGGGAAAGGAGCAAAGAGATTGTATATCTTCATCTGAATCTCACAGCATTCTGGTAAGGAAAGGCACACCAGATCTTGTTCACCCTTCCCCCCTTCCCAGTGATGAAAGACAAACCTTTACAAAACAACATGAATAATGTTCCATGGTGAAAAAAAAATCCATTTACAAATTCCAGAGCAGCAGTGTTCTATAACAGAAACAAGGCTGTACATTTGTTGTCGGCATTAAACCCAGTAGCAGTCAAATGCATAGCACAGCACAGCACAGCAGAGAAAATGGAATGACAAACAGAATCCAAGCAAAGTTATGCTCAGATGGAATCTCTCTGTCATAATTTCATATTCAGACTGTGCAACCACTTTGCTGACACTCCTGCTCTCTGCACTGAATTGTTAGTGTCCCATCAGCTAGGTAAGCTCCCGCTTCCATGACAACGACTTCGTCCCACTGGAAGACAAAAGAAAATCCTACAGAATGGATCCACGCATCTCGAGTGGCATTTCTCTTATTCCACTGGTGCGTCTCGGGGCATCCACTCCTGTCAGAACTCATTTAGAGTGCTTTCCCTGGCACACAGAGCTTCCCGTGGCCTGACACGGTTGACATTTACATTTGCCCTCTATCAAAGAAGAAGAAACGGGGGGAAGGCCCCTCCAACCTTTCAGTTCCATAACAAGCACGCTTCCAAGGGCGTCGCAGGGTCCGACCGGGGCACCACTGCTGTTATCAAAAGCCATTAAGCTATCGAAAGCCGATTTGAGTGTGCCCTGCGTCGATTCCAGGTTGCTTTAGCCTTCGATTCATGTTGGGATGTCTGCAATGTTTGCTATTGTTCATCGTCTGACGCATTATGAACAATGCACTTTAAACAAACAAACAAAAGGGGATGTCCAGAGATGATGCAGAGGGTTTTTTTCCTGTATTTTTTTGTTGTGTTTTTGGTTCCTCATTTTAATACTCTCCTTTTGGTTACTTTAGGTTATTGCGCCAGTGCTTTCGAGAATCACTAGTTGTTACGTGGCGTTCAGTTGTTGCATTTCTCTCAGGGGAGGGATTTGCACATCAAAGACACCACGCATCTAGATGAAACAGAGAGAGAAAGGGAAAGAGAGCGAGAGAGCGAAAGAGATAGGCGATAACTCATATAGTTCAAAAAACACCGCCCTAAGGGACACCACATAATCAAAAGACCCTTGCCTACACACTCGAGTCAACAAAGCACAAGAGTCCTCTCATTCGATCACATAAATAATGTTTATGTAAATGCCGGTCATCACCAACGCAGACACACACACACACACAACCTCCAAAAACAGCCACCAGAGGGCATATATAATTCTGAATCATCCATTTTAAAAACGACAATCTGGTTAATATGGTTAGTGTATTCGACAGGAATTGTAGTCTTTTTTTAAAGCCAACGGGTCACTGCAGGAGGTGGCTTAGTATAACACTAGTAGAACACTTCTGCCAGTGGGCTAAGGTGCCATAGGGGACAGACCGTGATGTGGCACGGCTCCTGCCCGGACCCACCTACCCACGGGGATGTTGCAGATGCTTCCCACCTGCATGCTGAGATGGAGCATCCCATGCAAACCTCACTGCAGAGAAGGGCCTTTTTTGATGGGCCTTTAATGAGGAGCTCGTAGCTAAGTCAGAAATGCCAATAATGCTAATATCTTGTGATAGGGTCCATTCCCAAAATCAAGGGGTACTTACACAACCCATGCCTTAATTGTGAAATATGCTGTTGTAGATGAAATCATTTGACATGTAATTAGGAGTAATTCCATTTGACTGCGATGATGGTTTCCTGTCCCCCGTGGTGTCAAAAATACAAGTTTAGTTTAGTAATTGCTAAGTAACACTGCCAATGAATGAATGCGTTGTTTATATCACATTGGGTATACACATGGTTGCGCAGTTGTCTCATGGTGTAGATCACAATGCAGGGTTTGGCGAGGCTTAGAGGAAACCGTGCGAGGGGAAAAGTGTGTATGAAAGTAATGGAGTGTGCCAGTACAGAGACTGCAAAACAGCAGTGCAATTATTATGTAAATGCGACCAGCATCCACACAGGCTCTGAGACTGGGTCTGTGTGGGGCCAATATAACGATGACAACAGTTCTTAGATCAGTTTTTTTCTCACTCTGCCACAGAATGCAAAGACGTATGGTTTAAAAAAAGGCAGACAAGTAATATCTACATGTGTACTTTTCTAACTGTGAACTAACGACCTTAATATGGTTCCCTCCGAAGGGCACATCTTATTTGAATAACATCCCCAGTAGTCAGTTTACACAGTGAAACAAGACACTGATAGCACGATTATTGGGCATGGTTTATTTGTTTTGACTGCCTTTTTCTCCAACTTAATACCTGTGGCAATCACTGAGTCGTCAATGATATGCTAATAAGGCTTGGCAATTAGTGCCACATGCTTGGAATATGGGATTTGTCTTTTGTTCGCCTGCCCGGTTTCGGTTTGCCTTGCGAGATAAGGAGAAGCCAAGAGAGGCACCATGGGATTGCGGGGCGGGCCGTGATTTTAGGAGCCTGGGGCCCCATCACCACCAACAATGCCACAGCCGTTGTCACTGAAACCGTAAATACTACGAGCGCTAGTACGTCTATTGCTGTACTACTGTGTGGGCCCCAAGAGGGAGGGGAGTGGAAATAGCATCCTTGCTTATCTGTAATATCCCCAGAATGAATCATTACATCCAATCTTATCTGAAGTGGGGCAGTTGTGAGCGTGTGTGTGCCTCTGTGTGTCTGTGTGTGTGTTTAGGGAGGGAACGTGCCACATTCTAAAATGATCCAATGGGGCCCATTGTAGAACTGAGGCCATTAAAGAGACCAGAAATTAGGTCTCAAGAGCCATTTCTACACAGCACCCCCCCCCCCCCCCCCCAAGACACACATACCCACACATACATCAACACATACACACAGCAGACAGTCTGAATTGGGCCTCGATAGCAGGAATGATGAAATAACAATCACTTTACTGACACCATAGCATTGGATTACGAAGACAGACATTCACCACCACAGCCAGTGACAAAAGGCTAGAGGTGTGTGTATGTGTGTGTGTGTGTGTATGGAAGGGGGTTGGGGGGGTCATCCGTCATATTAATAGCAGGCCGTAGCAATGAGCAAGCAGCTCAATAAGCAGCCCAGCAGGCAGGGGATGAGTGATGCATCTCACACAGACGAAGGGTGAAAGGTCACTCCCGGCTTGGTCCAGAAAAACACCCTCCACCTATTTGTGTTTGTTATTTTTATTATCAAGTACAGCACACCTTAAGCAGGGACCGCATACATGACAGAGATTAGGGGCCAGAGGGGACCGCTGTCAGCCACAGCCTGACCCGGGCCAGATCAGGACCTCCATCTTGTCTGGGTTCCACAGCCATCTGGTTTGGGCTGACCTTGGTGTCCTGTCCAAGGTCGCCCACAAAACCGGGTCAAATTTCAAAAAACCTGGGATCTCACAGTCTTGCACTACGTATGTCAGCAAGGAATGTAGGGCTGCATTATCTGAAGGCACATCCATGTCTTTCAGCTGGTAACATTTCACTTAAACCACACATAAACAGACTAACACCACCATGTTATAAACATATTATTGCAGATGGCATACACGTCATGACAGCTTATGTCCAATGATTTGACTATGTGTTGTTACTACTATCAGTATTTGTCATGACAGCCCTCCAAATTTTGTATGCCATAACAGCTTAATGTCACGTCATAGCATCATACAGTCAGGTTGAAGTAAAGTGTTACCTTTCAGCTCCTGTCATTCCGTATTATATTCCTCATAGCAAGTGGTTGCTGTTATGAGATAAATAAAGTCTATCTTTTGCTTTTCAGGAAACAAGCACACATTTATATATAGACACCCCATCTGCACCTGAAGCTATTTGTCTCCCCTCAAGACCCCTGCCACTCTTTTGATGAAAAAAAATAAATCTTATTTTCCCTTAGATAACTCAGATTAAAAATAAGACCACCCATTGTTATGCTTTGCACACAATATTATAGTCCACCATCTTCCAAATGTAATCTTGTGGTCAAGTAAATCATTTAGTTTGTTTATGAATAAATCTGGCTTTATTTTGTGCATAATGCTGCCATTGTGTTTACTGGAAACTCAGAAAATAAGCCGGCGGCAAACTGCTCCCTCCAAGTCTAAAGTCATCAAATCCATATGAGCCGTTGCAGTGCATTTGAATAGCCGAGCTTTTGTCAAACAGGTTAGAGAGTAGAATTTATGTGTGAGCTGGAAATTAATTCAAATACAGAAGCGCACCTCGTTGTTCAGCTATGACCAGCCTTGGAGTGCCAAATAGCAGCGCTAAAGATCAAAAAGATCTTTTTTCAAATCAGTCTTATCACACAAGCCCAACAGCATCCTGCAGGTAAGAGAGTCTGAGGGTGTCTGTTAGGCTTGCCCCAAACCCAAATACACACACAGAGACACACACGCACACACACACACTCACACACACACACAAACACACACACACACACACACACACACACACACACACACACACACACACACACACACACACACACACACACACACACACACACACAAACACAAACACAAACACAAACACAAACACAAACATGTACGCAGACAGGCTGCAGCACAAACATTTGTCAACAATTCAGCATCCAATCGGCAAACACACCTAGATCTGAAAGAGAGATCGGGAATGCAGCACATACCCAGGGGGCTGATGGGATTTGTAGTCCACAGCTCTCTCTATCTCTCTCACACATACACACACAAAAAGCACCCAAATGCGACTGAACTGCTCCCTGTAGCCCAAACTACAGCAAGCAGTGAGTGAGGGCCTACAGAACGCCCTCCCTCCCAGAAACACTTCATTAGATCGCCTCCATCCTTCATTCACTCCCAGCCCTTCTCCCATCCATCAATGGCTTCCCCTGTACAACGCGCTGCTCAATGGCCTATGATATTGTCCATTTAAGGGTGGCCCAACTGAGGAGACATTACATCACTAGAGCAGGCAGCACTGGAATGTGCCTGACAGCCTTTGCACACACACAAACGCACACTCACACACGACCGCACACACACACACGCTGTGGCTCTTTGCCTCCCTGCACCCTGAGATGGACACACACACACACGTGCATTAACACACACATGCAAACACACACACAGACACATAAACAAACACACACACACAAACACACACACAAACATTCACACACACACACACACACACATGCATACATGCAGAACACGTCCGCCACTAAACCAAGAGGCAGTCGAAACACTTCCCAGTAGCAAGTGGTTTGCATTTTTTCTATGACAATCTAGTCTGACCAGTGGATGGAACTCTCATGAAATCGATTTATAAGGTGTCTGCTCACCACATCTTCCGGGCAGTATTCGACTATATAAATACTCAACTATAATGTTGCCATGGTTTTTCCCCAGTAAAAACCTTTTAAAAATATTTCTAGGGTTGGAGATCTGATATGCGTAGTGATGTGTTATGATAAAGTATGTACTGATGGAGAAGGAAATGTGATAAACGTAGTCATTGGAGATGTGATATACTGTACAAAGTGATGTGATAGAGATGTGTTATATGTAGTGATGTGATAGAGATGTTTTATACGTAGTGATGTGATAGAGATGTGTTTATACGTAGTGATGTGATAGAGATGTTTTATACGTAGTGATGTGATAGAGATGTTTTATACGTAGTGATGTGATAGAGATGTTTTATACGTAGTGATTGGAGATGTGATATATGTAGTGATGTGATAGAGATGTTTTATACGTAGTGATGTGATAGAGATGTGTTATACGTAGTGATGTGATAGAGATGTGTTATACGTAGTGATGTGATAGAGATGTGTTATACGTAGTGATGTGATAGAGATGTGTTATACGTAGTGATTGGAGATGTGATATACGTAGTGATTGGAGATGTGATATACGTAGTGATTGGAGATGTGATATATGTAGTGATTGGAGATGTGATATATGTAGTGATGTGATAGAGATGTCTATCCATACTCTCTCTTATGTGCATGCGTACTGTATTTCTGACAAGATGTCAAGGCGTGTTCACACACAACTCTTGCTGCCTTATTCTATCACATGTCCACACAGAGAGAGCCGTGAATGTGAATGTGCGAATGTGTGTCTATTACTGTAGGATTACAAATAGGAGCAGGTTGAGATACTCCATGTGTTCGTAAAGAGAGAAAATGTCTCTTGTCTGTGACTCTCGTTTACCACTGGACTGCACCTTGTGTACTTTATATCTGAGAGTGTGCCTGTGGTTTGTCCTGACAGTGCATGTCCACTGACCTCTACCCTGGCAAACCATGATTGGGATAATGCCACAGCTTTGTGTTTCAAATATGTCGTAAAACCAACAAAAACCTATGCACAAATACAAACACATGCTCTCTTTATCTTTCTCTCTCTCAGTCTTTCCTTCCCTCCATCTTTCTTTCTGTCGTTCTTCCTCCGCTGAGACACCCTTCTTTTCTTTGCTTGGGAATTACACAGGAGCTAATGTAATTAGCGGACGGACAAGGGCAGACTTTATGCTTGTTACCCTGTGGTCAGCCCCCTGAGAAAGACAAGAGTTGGCAGTGTGGCATTTGTCCAATCTCTTTTGACGACACCTTGGACCCCTCTCTAAATCCTCACTATGCAGTCTAAAGAAACAGGAAGGACAAAGACGGCGGAATGGCGGCAGGTGGTGGAGGTGGTGGGGAAGACTAGGTGTAGTGGCGGGGGTGAGTGTTGCATGTTTGGGGTATTGAAGGACAAATCTATGTACTACTGCCAGTGGCTCAGAGGAAGCAACACCACAAGGTATAGTATTGGACATCTTTTGCTAAGTCGCCCTGAATGGAGAGCGCCAGGGAAAAAGGAAGAGCTCACATATGGATTCCTGTCTAATGGTGTATTGACAGTGGGGGTGCGAGTAGGACCAAAGGTCAACGCAGCCTGGCAGGGGTCCGCACCTCAATGAAAAGCTAATTCCCACCTCCTCGGTTGGACATGATGCAGTGTGCAAATGAACCTTCCAGAAGGGACACTTGGAGATCTGGAGAGTCCCCAGCTGACAAAAAAATACTGTGTGTGTGTGTGTGTGTGTGTGTGTGTGTGTGTGTGTGTGTGTGTGTGTGTGTGTGTGTGTGTGTGTGTGTGTGTGTGTGTGTGTGTGTGTGTGTGTGTGTGTGTGTGTGTGTGTGTGTGTGTGTGTGTGTGTGTGTGTGTGTTTGTGTGTGTGTGTGTGTGTGTGTGTGTGTGTGTGTGTGTGTGTGTGTGTGTGTGTGTGTGTGTGTGCGTGTGTGCGTGCGCCATTACTTCCACTCTTCCCCTCCTCCTCTCCGAGGCCTCCTAAGAGACATCATCCCCATGGCCCCCAGCGACTGAGTGAATCACAGAGCAAATGTTTGTTTTATGGTAATGGAAGCCAGATGCTCAGTCCAGCACCTTTGGAACAACCACACATCTCATTTGCCCGATAATCAAAGAGACAAATGAAAAATGCTAAAGAGAGAATGAGGAAGAGGGGGGGGCGTGTGTGTCAGGAAGTGAAATAAAGAGAGTGAGAGTGAGAGTGAGAGAGAGAGTGAGAGAGAGAGAGAGAGAGAGAGAGAGAGAGAGAGAGAGAGAGAGAGAGAGAGGGAGAGCATGAGGGATATCTCACAGTCTTCCCTGTCATTCATTTAGAAGCGCGGTATGTGTGGAGTTGCCAAAATGTGTCAAGCGAGACCTCACCTATTCGCACTCATCATCAATTTAACCACTTATCAGTCCCCTAGAGAAACACTCTTATCTACAATGCCTGTCATAATACATCGTTTTCTTACACTATTTCTTGAAGATGGCTTCTCCTGACTTCAAAATACTGTCAGCCAGCATTTGTAGCATCTACTACATATATTGTAATAGACATAACATAATTCCAATCATTTCACCTAATAAATGCCCTTCACACTCAACATATGTGGGACACCTATAAAACAGTAGAATAACATTAAATATGTATTAAAACAGGGCTTAATGTATACCTATTAATATCACCTGCAATGTTTAATGTCAACATTGCTCCTTACTCGGTCCTCTTCCTCAATTCCACCCACCCAGAGATTTCAACAAAATGAATTGAGCGCAGCATCACCAATCCTTTTTTTAGTCAAAAGATTATAAAGGCTCAGGTAGGAAAATAAAGTCCCAACAAACAAACAACTGGCAATCTCTAAATAATAATGCAATCCAAAGGTGTGCTGGGGATTTGCAAATAATTACTTTTTTTTGTTTCTGGCGCTTGGTACAGGGTTCCATAGAACCCCAGGGTAAGGAAAACAAACTCATTTTGTCATTTTCTGGCTCCGTCTTTCTGTGCCGCCGTAGACATTAGTTGAACTTCATCCCTTTTCATCATAATTTTTTTCTCTACCCGAGCTTTAAAGTAACAGTATGCAACAATTATACTTCAGGATTAGGGTTAGGATAAGCAGTTTTACCTTTTTTTAAAAACAGCTTAAAAAAAATTGGGGCGCTACTACAATGACTTTTAATATGGAGAATTGCCTCCATGCCATTGCCATACCAGGGTCCATAGGCATACAACTGCTTAATGTAGGATTGCCTGACGCCGCCCAGCTTTCTACTGTCTGCCGAACTAGTAAGTAGCTTATTTGCCATCTTGCTTTGTCTTGTGTTGCACTTGCTTGGTGTTTGACTGTGTTGGGACAGTTGTTGAGTAACTAGTCTGTCATAATGTCAAAGTCAGCACTTTTCAAGAGATTTCGTTAGTTTTAGCCGCTAGCATATCGTTAGCGAATAGCAATTGATCCGGAATGCTTCTTTACCTATTTTTCTCCTACATTTGTTTTTCTCACTGAGAGAGATAGAATCAGCAGAAGGAAGGAGTGGGTGCTGAGCATTTCCAGCAGGTCCCTTTTGTTCAGGTACCATTCACACGTCCAAACAATGGCTGCTATTTAATTGGTCTGCCGCCATTTCGGCTCCAACTTAACCCCACAGCGCGAGGGCTGGTGGCACTGAATGGCCCCGCTGGCTAATGGCCCCGCTGGCTAATGGCCCCGCTGGCTAATGGCCCAGCCGGCGTCCCGAAACACAATGGCAGTGCGAGCTAGTGCGGAGGGGTGCCACGTCAGGGGGAGTACCGGCTGAGGCTGGGACTCCTGACTCAAGGCTATCAGTGACTCAGTGGAAGGTCAGCAATTACGGCACCCTCCACCAGACACATACACACACAAGCTGTGTCATACCCACACACAAATACACATACACACACACACATGCTGTGTCATACCCACATACAAATATACATACACATACGCAAATGCTGTGTCACCCACACAAACAAAATACACACACACATACACATACACAGACAAACCTGCTGACACACATGCACACACCCTCCTGACACACACACAGGCAGACTCTGACAAACACACACGCACACAGACACTTGCACACACTGATACACACATATACACATTCACACAGTGACACACATGTCTTTGCGCTCTAATCAACAAGGCAGAGGAGCCACTAGACACTACACAGCAAGACAAACAAAATGAGTAAACAAGTGCTGGTGTCATGCTGTCGGGTTGCCGGTCTTTGAAAGAGCAGAGACCCAGGGAGGTCATTCATAGATACATGAGGCGGGAGGAGAGGAGAGGAGACGCAGGGAGGTCATTCATAGATAGGCCCTCTATTGGTTTGAGGGTGTTTGTTCCCGTTGCTTCTAATGCGCCAATGAAAGGATGGAGATTTCCATTGCATTTGACAGCAGGGACAAACAAGAGGAATTCTGCACAGTCGCCTGGCCCTCTGGGACTCTCTCTGAACTCAGATGACCATCTCATTGTCTGCAGAGAGCCCATGCCCGGTCAAAAGCTGTCCACCCTCTCTGTCTCTCCGTCTGTCCGCCTGTCTCTCTCTCTCTCTCTCTCTCTCTCTCTCTCTCTCTCTCTCTCTTTTCTTTCATTGTTCCTGTTATGTGCAGAGAGGGTGACAGGCAGACAGCTTCACTCTCTACCTTTGCTGAAAGGTCACAGAGAGCAACGGCAGAGAAAGGCGCAGCAGATGTCAATATCAAGCCTCATAACGTAAGGAGAATGTAATACAAGGGCTGCCTCATAAAGACCCATCAAAAGCAGTGGTATAAATAGAGTTTTATAGCATCCATAAATGCAGTAATGCGGGGCGTAAACAGCTCATAATTAAATCAAATCATGGCCTGGGTGCTCCTAAACATGTCTTAGGGTTCAATAGCAGGGGAATATATGGCAATGATATTGACTATTAGGACACATAAGCGTTATACTGTTCAAAGCCAGATGAATCAACATCAATCAAAGAGTGCTGATAACATGACTGGCGAGGCCTCTTGTCATGAATGGCTGTGCAGTGGAGCACTTTCAAGACACCAAAGGAACGCTCCATTCAGTAGCATTCCAAACTCCCCCACCAGTCTCAGACCTCTATAAGATGCACTGTATTCCATTTTAAATGATACAATATAATGCGCTGTGACAAAAATGACCAAGCGCTCAAGGGGGGGTTGTCTTTTAGGTTGTTATTTTTGTGAAAAATAAAAAACAATTGCGAACGGATGGCAAGGACACAGAGCCCCCTGCAAGGGCGCCTGCTTTCTGCCTGTGAATGTGCCAGGTTTCATTTGGTCACACGGAGACATGGGATGCCGCTAATGTGGCCTTACAGTGCGTTATCTGACGAGCATACGGGTGGCGCTGCATCGGCAGGAGGTCACGTCAATGTCAATATCTGACAAAACCAACTGAGGGAAGGTTCCAAATGGCCGTGGCACTCCCACAATTACACGGCAACCTCTAGGGTGGGATTTTAGAAAAATGGCATGGAGTCAAAATCCTGGTGTGCAGGTGAGTTAGCATTTAATTCAGTAGATGCAAGGCATATAATGTCATTGGACATAAAATTCATGAAATTAGGCTGGGACTGTAGAAAAAGAAAGGATCATAGAAAAAAAAATATAGAAACTCCTTCCCTTGGCCAGATGTAGCCTGCTGGAAGGCGTACAGCAAGTGTGAATCAGAAATAATTGTGTTAGATACTCAGGCTTCCTGACGAGGGTGAGCCTTGGAGGAGAGATGATGGCCCATTGTGTGTGTTTGTGTGTGTGTGTGTGTGTGTGTGTGTGTGTGTGTGTGTGTGTGTGTGTGTGTGTGTGTGTGTGTGTGTGTGTGTGTGTGTGTGTGTGTGTGTGTGTGTGTGTGTGTGCTGTTGGAGGCAATGAAACGGCACCTCTTTATTTTCCCTCTCAAATGTTTTAGTCCTTCCACATGAACAAGCATGCAAGCTGTTGAATCACTGTGAGGGGCAAGATGTATAAATCACACCGTTGCCCCTCGCTCGGAGACATTTGTGAAGGAGGAAGAAAAGGGGGAGGGGGAGATGGTGGAGAGGAATGGGAAAGATTGGATAGGGGTAGAGGTGGAGGTGGGGGGGGGGGGGGGGTGGGGGGGGGGTGGAGTTGGGGTAATGAAAGAATTTAAATTCCACGCATCTTTCCTCCGGCAGTGACATCTCACTCCTGTTCTATCTCGCTCTGCTCCTCTCAGAGCTCTTAATATGGAGTAACACAGCCTCCAGCGAGCCTCTCTCTCTCTTCAATCTAAGCCACCGCCACGTCCACATCAGTGGTAACCATTTACAGTTGCAGTGTGCTGAGCGGTAAGTAGAGAAACAAAAGAGATTAAGAACAACCCCCAGCCCCTGCCACCACCACTACTCCCACTCCTCGTTTTTTTTTTCCTAAATGCCTTTCTCACCTTCAGGTTAACCTGGCAGAGCGCATAGTAAACATGTAGGATGGTTCTTGTTACTGAAGCTGTTCCTGTTATTTGGCTTGCTTATGTATTTGTTTGTTTGTTTGCTGGGACTGTAAACCGCAGTCTGTGGACGCAAGCCTCGTGAGAGAGCACACCATAATATGTGTGTGTGTGTTGCTCACACACTGGGGCTCGCTGTCAGATCAATGGCTGGGATTTCCAAGTTAGCACGGAGCTCTTTCCCAAAGGATGATCCCAGACTCCGCTTTAATCACAGGTCAGCTCACGTGCCTACCCCTCCTGCCTGCCTGCCTCAGGAGAGCAGAGCCAGGCCTGCACGCCCGAGCACCCACTGCCCAGCGGCAACATGCCCACCACTGTACACGGCAGCGCGATAGCAACTACTGTTTCAGATGCACTAACAAGATGTTCAATTCGAGGCTAAGAAATGTCAGCAGGGCTAAGGTCCCGGCTATGGCTTCCCACACCTGTGTGGTGTTGTTTTGTTTTTATTTTTTTGGGGGGGGGGGGGGGTTATTACGGGGTGATGCTATTTGGCTTTTTCAATGCCCCATGGACCGTGTCTTTCTATCTACCCTGTGCTGCTTCACCAGACATCCAGATTGAAATGGGCAGCCCAGAGGCCACGGACCCAGCAACCCAGCAGCGATGCACCCAGGCTGGGGTAGGAGCGGGATGGCCTCAGCCGTCCAGGAGGACCCACAGAGCGAGGGGGGATAAAGAGGATAAAGGGCCTCTACTCCAGGACTGAAGACTTACATCTGCCTGGCTAAATCCCAGCACGCACATGCCAACGCTACGAAAAATGCCTGTTTTGTTTGTTGTGTGTGCATCCTGTATGTGTGTGTGGGTGTAGTTTGTGTGTGAGGGTGAGTGTGTGTCTGACTGTGTACATGACGTGCATACGGATTTGTGCTTGCTCTGCACAGGCCATTTTCTGGGGCTTATTGACTCTACTGGTATGCAAATAGATTTTCTAATTTGCATTCACAAGCACCAAGACCCATCACATGGGCTACAAAAAAACACAGGAGACTGAATGACCAAAATAAACTGTGGTCCAACCATGTGTTGACAGACCTGATCACCAGACAGAGTCAGTGAAACAGAAGAGATGAATTCACCCTGCAAAAATGCACAAACTGCTTTCCCCGACAGTAGATGGGAGGAACAATATGGTCTTCTAGTAGCTGAAAGAAAACATCATCTATGCCAAGGCCGATCTATTCTATAAATAACATGAACACAAACCCTTTTAACATCATTTTTGCTTAATCTAAGATTCGAAAGCACAAGGCTGCTGTGGCACAAGACTGTGTGGCAGGCGTCCAACTGTGTGTAACTGGCTGTCCTTGGCAAGAAACCTTCAAATCTGCAGCATCTGATAATAAGATTAGTACAGTTTCATTACAGTCATTTTAAAGCATTTAGCTATAAACTAAAAGCCAACTGTGTGTGTGTGTTGTGTTTGTGTGTGTCTCGATCTATGTGTATGTTTATGTGTGTGTGTATCTTGGGTTATGTTTGCATGTGAGTCTTGTGTGTGTGAGTCTTGTGTGTGTGTGTGACAGAGAGCTGAACTGTCCTGCAACTGCGGATGGTCATGACAGCCAAGGTGACGTGGTTAACACTGCGCGCAGAGCCCACATCAATGTCAGGCGACTCTTCAGAAGCCAACCTTGCATTTACTGACTGAGAGACACCTCTCTCCCCCACGAAGGCGGACTCAGGGTGTGCAGCCAGGGGCATCTGAACCGTGGGTGTCCTGCTAACCCACTGACACCACCCACACTCCTCCCTCGGAAAATAAGTTCACATTTCTTATCTAATCTTGTGGCATAAATCTTGTTGCACAAATGGTGGACCCTTTGGTATATTCATCATTGGGTTTTTTTGTGAATGTGTGTTCCCTGTAGTGTTTGAGACCTGCTGAAACGAACAATCAACAATCAATTTTGAGGTTATTTACCTGAGCTGTGGTTGTAGACGTCATGCGTATTTGAAAAGGAAATGATAATGGATGGTTGAGGGGCTGGGAAGTGGAGACACAGGCTGAGAATGCTTGCACTGGTTAAAATGACTGATTAGAAAAATAGATAACCAGTCACAAGGCTATTCACTGAGTAAATGTTTACTGATTGCCTACATTTTTTTGGGTACTGTACTTTAAGAGAGCTGTATCAGTGGGTGTGTAAAAACTGCCAGCATGTTTAGCTGGAAATTGAACCAGAGTTTACCACATGTTCTCAGGAAGTGAGAAAAAAATCAGGAAACTTCTCGACGGATGGGCATGCCCGTTTATCCTCGCACATTTTTTTGTATCGCAAAGGTAATTTGCGCATGGCATTACGTAGGTAATTACATAACACGTCAAAGCAACACGGCTTTCATTTTACACTTTCCCATACCCCTACACCCGCAAAGACAAAATAACAGTTATTAAGTCAGGTGTTTATTTCTATTGCCACGAGTTTGACATGTAAATGTTTATGAAACAGTCGTTACATTTGTACATCGTCAGTTTTTCAAATGCACAGATTTACAAAACCAAGAATGGAATCGTTAAAGCTGCTACAGCACAGAAGCAGTGATTGTGATCTTTAAATACCGATTCTTTGTCGTAAGGGGCAAAGGAACTTCTGCATTAGCCTATAAGGTTTCCACCTACAAAGTCAAAAGGTGCATTACAGCCTGATTCAAGCTTTACGGAGCAAAACCGCGACCAGGAATCGGACAGTGATGACTGAAATCTAAGAACTCTCAGTATTCTAGGCATCAGCCGCAGGTCGTGAACAGTATACAGCCCTTATTGGATATGTTAGTGTAAAACCATACTCTAACTAATATCCTTGAAAGTGTGTAGGTTGGGCGAGACCGAATGCACAACAAATGACTGCCATCTTCAGGTCTAAGGGAAACTAGCCTCGATTCTGGAATGAAATGTATGAAGAATAGTGACTGATACAACTTATGTATTAATGAGGGCCGGGAGAGGCAATCTCTCTGACCTCCATCTGATAGTCATTTTTTTTTTCAGGTAATGCTGAGGGTTGAATGCCATCGAGTGTTTACATGATGAATACATTTGTTATTAACGTCCCATTCTGGGAAGACATTTTTGTTTGCTGGTATCAAATGGCTCAAGTCATCCCTTTTTGTATTTTACAGATTCATTTTGTTGGCAGAAAAGACACGCATTATACTGAGTAATTAGCATAATATAGTGAGGTATAGTACACTACATTTTCACAAGCTGTATTTATACAAGCATTCGGAACGAGATACTTTCTTGCCAGTGTATGATACTGAAGACTTAAAAGGCAAGATGCAGTGTAGATATGCTATAGGTTCGATTCTGTCACGAGCTTGTTGCACGAGCATAAGCCTTCTCCTTGCAGTTTGCACCGGGAACCCATTAAGGAAGTGCACCCTGCTTGCTTGCGGTTAGCTGCAGAAGCTCTCATACTCTGCAGATCATTTTCAGAAAGGTAGCGCTTGAAAAAAAGGAGAGAGGGGTGCGTAAAGGAAGAAGAAAACAAGTTGTAGCCTACACCACTGCGCAGATGTATAAACCATGACTGGAGCCAGTTTTCCATAACACAGGCTGCCGCTAGCGCCTACCTTACAAGATACACATAGCCCAATTTTAAGTGCATTCAAAGTGACACTACTGGCATTGATCAGTGAACACATTCAACCCCTGAATAGCAATCTTGAAGCAAGCATACTGTAAACTAGGATGAGGAAGTATGTAGGGGTATGGGGGGGTGGCGGGGTTGCATTGCACTAAGCAATAGAGCAAAGCGAGTTTACCTCAGTGTCGTAGATTTTGGTGACAAGTGAGAAGGAGTACTGACGGGACTCGTGTATGTGCTTGATGGCCAGTTTGACTGCAGGCTCGATGCCCTGGCTGATGCCGCTCATCAGCGCAGACTCGTTCATCGGCATCAGCACCATGATGGGCAATTGTTTGTCTTTGCCCATGTACCAAGAGTTGTCCTGTCCGTGCATCGAGTAGTCGTTGCAGACTTTCGATAGCGCCGGTTGCAATCCCCAAATGGACAGAAGTACACATCCCGACAGAAAGATCATCTCCCATCTGCATTCCCTCCGGGACGGAGCCATGCCACCGTGCAAGACGACGAAATTAAATCCACCTTCTCACTGCCCTGGCATTGCAAAATCTGGGCTGGCAGGGGTGGTCAGTTCACCCGCACACAGGTAAAATACATCAAACACGTTTGTGTGATTAAAAAGACACAGTAGCGGTAGCTGCACAGGGGTCAGAGTGACACGTCTTCTCGACTGTAATCAAAGTAAATATTCCCCCCCGTCACTGGTCCTGCCACCCCGTAATTCCAGCAGAATCAGGAGGCTGGAGTTCTCGGATGCGTAAAATCTGGGGTACTGAGGGATGCTCGCCTGCGGACGCGATCAAACTCCTTGATCCACTGCACTCGGCGTTGATTTCTGTCCAACTCAATGCCTTAATCACCTCATCAGCTTCGTGAAAACATTACAATCCTCTGTCAGTCAAAACAAAACAGTCAGAAAACAACAGCATTAGTAATATGTCAAGATAACGTTCAGAAAGATGGTTGAAGTCAGCCAACGTTAACCGTGGCTATGGATACCGAATCACCATCCCGTAAATATTCCAAGGCAGATTACGCAGGAGAAATGTGGCATCCCTGCCCGTGCTCTACGTGTTTGGGGAGGGAGGGAAAGGATGGGTTGGTGAAGGGGACCTGAAAGGCGACTTCGGAAAAAGAAGTCCTAGAAGGTGAAGATATCAGATCACCGGTTCCTTGATTGCCAGGACGACTGTGCTTTCTTGTGCTGCTGTTGCGGCGGATGCTTAAGTGGCTGTGAGAAGCTTCTCACTTATTTAGCGCTGTAGCTGCTCAGAGTGAGGGCGCGCGCCGAAGCGAGGGGAACGAGAGGCAGTACGGAGGACAAGGAGGAGGGGGTGGGGGGTGAGAGGAGAGAGAAAAACAGTCAGAGTAAGGATGGAGCTCGCTACCAAGCTGCATGTGAAGTGAATATGTAGCTGGCTACTTTCCTGTTTGGTGTATGAAAAAACGGACATTTCTCTCGCAGTTATTGATCAGCATATAGAGGCAGTGTTTCACGGACATCTTTAACGGGTTCACTTTATATCATGACGGAGTCATTTATTTTCATCCATTTAATACGCGAAGTGGTACAAACCACACGAAATAGTAAATTAATGTCTTAACTCCGCATGTGTACTCACTAAAATAGTGACTAAAATATACGTTTAAAATGTTGATAAGCGTCTGTAAATCAGCTCATGAGGTATGCTGTGGGGTGGAGAATCACATGACGGGATGCTAATTGTACAAACTGAGCGGGATCAAGGCGAGAAGAAGCTTGTATGTCATTTTTTCCGGAACAACGATGTGCGGGTGCTGACACAAACCGCAGTGAATAAACAGTGCCATCTAGCCTTTTCCACCTCTTCAAGGCGACGAGCGTCCTCAGCAACCTCGCTACCTTTTACACCATACCACCCCCAACCTCCCCGGATTTTTTCGATACGGTTAAAGGACTGGTGGTCTATCCCGTGAACGCGTGTTGCATCTAAACCCCCGTCGAAGGTGCACTAATGCGAGCAAAAAGAACTCGGTTACATGAGAGGATTCCGCTACGATAGCCTTCAGCGGGGCTCTGACAGGATGTGTCTCTGTCCATGGTGCTGATGGACTGAGTGGAGATTTCACGAACGCTGAGACAGACAACGAGTGCATTTGAACTCCCTCGAGTCTGCCACTCTGACTCAGCCAGGAAGGAGGCTTTATGACACATCACGGTTTTAATTACTTTGGTGTGGGGTTAAAGGGTCAGCAAAGGTCTCGGATGTTATCAGCTTAAAATCCAGTTAATGAACACAGTCGTTTTCAATGTTATAATGTGATTACAGCTCTGGGATCATAGAAGAGACCACTGCTAAATTATCAGTTTCTCTGAATTCACTATTTATAGGTATGTGTTTGAGTAAACAATTCTGCTTTATTCTATAAACTGCGGGCAACATTGCTCTCGAATTTCAAATAGAAATGTTCTCATTTAGAGCATTTATTTGCAGAAAATGACAAATGGTCAAAATAATAAAAAAGATACAGTCTTTTCAGACCTCGAATAATCCAAAGAAAACAACTTCATATTCATTTTTAAACAACACAATACTAATTGTTGAATTTAGGAAGAGTTCAGAAATCAATATTTGGTTGGAATTACCCTGTTTTTCAACCACAGCTTTTATGCGTCTTGAGATGCACTCCACCAGTCATATTTACATTGCTGTGGGGTGACTTCATGCCAGTGCCGGTGCAAAAAATTCAAGCATAGTGGCTTCTGACCATCCGTGTTTCGCTTGATCACATCCCAGTATTTTTTAATGGGGCTCAGGTCTGGAGATTGGGGTGGCCATGACAGGGTCTTGATCTAGTCCTTCTCAATCCACACGTTGATGGACCTGGCTGTGTGGCATGGGGCATGGTCCTACTGGAGAAAAACAATCCTCAGAGTTGGGGGAAATTGTCTGAGCAGAAGAAAACAAGTTTTCTACCAGGATAACCTTGTGTGTGGCTTGCTTCATGTGTCCGTCACAAAGACAAATTTGCCTAATTACAGCCTTGCTGAAATATCCCCAGATCATCACAGACCCTCCACCAAATTTCACAGTGGGGGAAATTTCACAAGACACGATTGCTTGCAAGCCTCTCTGGGTCTCTGTTTAACCATAGGCCTCTCCAGGTCTCTGTCTGTCCATCAGGTGTTGCGCAAAGCTGAAAATATTTATTTGAATGTATTTACATATGAAGCATCAGACTGAAGCATCAGCAAATAGTGTTTTGCACTATTTGTATCTTTAGCCATTATCCAGTTGCATCTTACTAAGATATATACATGTATTGGCAGTGTTTACCCCCAAACTATGATTTATATTCCAGAGAATGCCATATATGATTAAATGGTTTCAAAATGGTGAAAAGAAGTAGCACTTTAGGGAATACTGTATTCTAAAAGATGCTTTAAATGCAAAGGAAGATTACGTTTTCTGCCAGTGTTGTGGGCAAAAATATGTTTTGAGTCCAGCGATTATTATGTGCACTACTGTCAGAGCTACCCTTTATTTATGTGACTTAGGGAAGCCACTGTCAGCCCACCCCATCTGTTGAACTGCCTCTGTAGGGTCTTGAGAGATAAATAGGAATGCTGCTGCCGCGGCCGCTGCTGCTGCTGAGCGGGGACATGCAGGTGGCCTGGTGTCATCACAGCAATAATATTTCAGGTCACGCAGTCTCGGGTTACTGGCCCGATCTTGAGCAAATATACAGCGAGAGCTGCATGGAACACAGCACTGTGATAATGATGTTGAGCAATGCAAGAAGAAAAGCCTAACGCTTCATCCTGTGTCACAGACAGAGAGAGAGGGTGTGTGTATGTGTGTGTGTGTGTGTGTGTGTGTGTGTGTGTGTGTGTGTGTGTGTGTGTGTGTGTGTGTGTGTGTGTGTGTATGTGTCGCATTGAGTGCTGCTGACGTCTGATGCTTCAGTTTCTCAAGGCCCAAATAAAGAAATAGGTCAAGAACTCGTCCCATCTGTTTGTTTCAAGCTTCACCTCCTTCTCTGTTTAAGTTGACAGGATGCACAAAGATGGCCACAACGGAACCTATACTGCAAATGTCTGTATGCAACTTGCCACGGCTAAGTTATGAAGATCTGGCTTTTGGCTTAGACATTTATGATCCCAACCATCATGTGTGCTGATCATACGTAGGCATTCTGTCAGGACAAATTCAATTTTCAATTTTTCCATAGCATTGTCAAGCTATACTTCCTGGTATAGGGGTGAAACATTATCTCTCAGATTGGGTTTCTGGCTTCGTACTGTCTCCTTGAATAAAATGTTTAGTGCGGTCATTTTATACAGCCTGACCTGATGTATTATTTAAGCGTCTAATTTATCATAGTTTAAATCATTATAGAGAGACAATCTGTCTATAATATCACTTAACAGTTATAACTCTGTAACAGCCTTTTGCTACAGCCGACTGGTGCTATGGGATTATAGGTTGATTATGAAGCCTCGGAGAGGGAAGTCTTGTGGTAATTTGCAGAATGGGTATTGTTCTGCTTGATCACTACATATACTGAGGGGTCAAGCGTTCCGCCTTGGGTGGATTATAGTTTGACTTGGACATAATAGGTCTCAAGATGAGCACAGATAATGCTGGCTTAAAGCTGTTCCCCGTAAATTAGCCCCAGCTCAATAGACAGGTAAAAAAGAGCAGTTAAAATCAGTGTAACGCAGAGGACATATGAGGGCTTGGGATTTTCCGCAAGGGCAGTTAATGCAGGTGAGCCCACACGCACACTCACTCACACACGCACACACACTCTCTCACACGCACACACACACTCAAACACAGCTGGTTGATGTGTCTTTATTTAATCATGATCAATGGAAGTGCCTGAGGACATTTTTTCCGAAAGGTTTGGTGATGCACTGTTGGATTCATGTTGAATTTTAATGTAAAAAATTCTGGACTGCATCAGAAGGGAAATTAAGTATTGTTTTAAAAAAAGAATGTCTCTATTCCTCTTTGTTCGTCGTTTAAAGGTATCCAATGGAATATTCCACCACTAGGGTGCATCACATTATGTAAATACTGTTCCCTAATGTAAATATTGCACCAACTGTGGAGGAAATGAGGGTGTAGTGATTGTGACACCTTATTAGTGTGTGTATGTGCGTGTGTGTGTGTGTGTGTGTGTGTGCGTGTGTGTGTGTGTGTGTGTGTGTGTGTGTGTGTGTGTGTGTGTGTGTGTGTGTGTGTGTGTGTGTGTGTGTGTGTGTGTGTGTGTGTGTGTGTGTGTGTGTGTGTGTGTGTGTGTGTGTGTGTGTGTGCGTGTGCACGCTTTTCTGTGTGTTGGCTCTTGCTGGTTTATGTGCTAGTCAAATGTAAACAACATAGTGGTTTAATCATTTCATAAAGTGTATCGGTGGAGGTTTTATCAGGTATGACATGATTTAATCAAGTCCAAATGACATGTGGCAGTGAGGATGAAATATGAATGCAAACAAAAGTTCATTTGAACCAGACTGACACTGGACAGATTTAATGGATGCTAATAATGTGTCCTGACATATTGGATTGATTTAGTCAAGTAGAAAAGAGATCCAATTCACTTTAGATGTTTCATTTTGCAATTAGCTGTAGGCCACCACAATATCTTGCTGTAGAGAGCAGAAGGAATTAGATTGAATAATGAAAGCCAGTTAAATACAACCAATTAAATACACCACTCTGGTAAGAGATATCAGGTCTACTGACTTGTCCCAGCTCTGGGTATTAAAATCGACTCAGAATCCATTTTGTGCTCCACCTTGGCGTCGTAATATGTGATTAGGATCATGTCCTCTTTCTCAGCAGACCCCAAATAATGAAGGTACTTAGAGATGCCGTAATATACTCTAACTTTGTTCCGAGGTTCCACTGCGTTGGCAGGATTATGTCAAATTAAGAAGGTTAATCATCTCCCCAACCGCAATACGTCATGCAGTTCTACAGCTGCGCTGATCTCTAACTGTGCCCAATAGGGGCCTCACTTATTAAGAAGAATTTGTTAGCAGTCAAAATATTAAACCAAGACTAATGAGTGGGAATGGGCCATGTCTGGTGAGTTCGATGTCTTTTCAGGACTTGAACTTGCTAAGTGTACTAAAGCAAGTAATTTAAAAAGTATAAAAAACGCGCCATGGAGCACAAGTTTATGTTGAATTTTTGTGAGAGCCAGAATAATTCAGATCAAAGGTTCAACATCAACTATGCGCATCAACAATGTGCATCTAAGACTAAATGTCTGAGGTAAACGGCGTATGCATTCGAAGAACAGATAGATTCAGACCAGATTGCATTCTTCCACTGTTTTATTTATAGCACCCAGCACAGGAAGCTGATTCAGCCTACCCACACATGACTGACTAGTAATTTGAGTGAATACAATTTTACCCTTCCTGCACACTTCCACGAGGAGAGAGAAGTGATTTTTCCCCCCCTCTGCTGTACACAGACTCTAATAATCACAACGGCCTTGTTGCCTTGCGGTCTTCGCAGCCTTGGGGAAGCGTGCCATACGAAACCAGATGCAACTTCTCTTATTCGCTCTTGACACGCCCGTGGTGCTGGTTACACGGCAGTTATTTGAATAATTGGTTTTGGAATCAGGACTCCCACGTTCGGAAAAATTCCATGCATACCAACAAGTTGTGACCGATTCATAACTTGGAAGCGTTTTTACAGCAGTCTCAAAATAAAAACATGTTTTATGAAGCCGGAAAATGGGAAAGTACAATGTGGATCATATTGTAGTCATTCTTACGGGACCGAGGTGCACAGTGAATTGTTTTTCTTTTTTTCTGTATTGTAATCAAATCTAAAATTGCTGTTATTTTGTTTATTTTTGTATGTAACTCCACTTCTATAAGTGTATGGTTTGTATTTAAGAACAGATGTCACACATGCTCTAAAGAATGGACAACATTGGACCTATATACCTGAATGAATAAGAATATAATGGACAGCATTGGACCAATATACCTGAATGAATAAGAATATAATGGACAACATTGGACCTATATACCTGAATGAATAAGAATATGCATTCAAATGATGCATTCAAAAAAGCCACTAGGACATACTGCCAGAGTGAATAAAGTTTCATAAATATGACACTCCAAAGAAAAACATCCAACTAGATAAAGTGACTACGACTATAACCATTTAGTTATGCCCTTATCCTCAGACAGAAGAATTTAATTACATTCACTTGCGATTTAATTGCAATCACTAATGAGTACTTATATGCGCACATTCATATACATATAATGTATTCATATAATACCCCGACAACATATGCAGTAGCTACAGTAAATATTCACTTTTAATTATGTCTTCACCCGTACAGTGTAGTGTCACCAACACACCCCAATTCATTTCACATTCAAATTCACATTATATCTCTTATATATAAATGGATATTTATATTCAACAACTGGTGGCAGCAAATATGGCACTTGGTACAATAGCACATAGATGTGCATAGATGTGTATACATACACGTATGTGCATCAGAATGGAATTGTTGTATGTTCAGTGTGTATGCACAGTGTGTGGCAGCAACACTTGCAGCAGCACGGAATGTATATGACTGTTCATATTACAGGAGAGCTGTACATAAAAAAAATGCATTTTTTTATTGAAAAAAAAATAATTTCTACATCTCTGGGAAGGACTTGATACTTTGATAGATTATCATCTTGGAAGTGAAAAATGGAGCGACCTTAGAAAGGAAAATTTTTCAGTTGTTTCAGATTACATGAAGATTACAGATCAGATTACGTTAGAGATCAGTGCCTGTGCGCGCTCAGAAAATGGGTCACTTGTAAGACTGTCTTATGAGGTGAGGAGCCTGTGGCCTGTGACGTTCCTACCACATCATCTCCTTCGTGTCATGGTGGAAGACATGTTTGGTCATGCAATCGCCAGGTCATGTTTCTAATCCAAGAACTGAGCATGTCAACAAAGGTTATTGAGCGCGTGATAAGATGGGCTACACAGTAATATTCAGCACAGTTGCATATCAGTGTAACACAAAGGTGCCCAGATTGTCATGGTGTTGGAAGGCTATTCCAATTTGACTGTGTAAATTGATTGTTATTTTAGACATTTCTGGAAAAATGTATTTTTTAGCAAACATATTCGTGAGAGGTTTCTTTTACCACTTTGTGATTGGCCCAAATTAAATTGTTTGTGAATATAGTTCACCAACCCCTGACACATCCATGTTACTGTCCTAGTGGTATCTTTATGATAACCAGATTTAAATACTACGCAAATCTGTATAATCTTTTCCCCCCTCTAGCCCTAGTACACATTAGACTTTTAGTACACACATACCAAGTGGGACTTATAGGACAGGAAAAGCATAGATATGAGTGTACTTGAGGTCTGTCCATGACGGGAGGACACCTGATGTGTGTGTGTCTGTGTGTGTGTGTGTGTGTAGCCCCCTATGGGCATCACATCCATCAGAAACACTCCTCCCTTCAGCGAAGGAATACAAATCTATACATCCAGGCAGTGCAGCTGGGGCAGTCATGGAGTGGCAAGGAGGGATGATATTGAGACGGTATTCCGTTACCTCCTATAAAAGCTGGGCAAAAGGAGACACAGTTACCTGAAGTGATCCGGTCCACTAAATATAGGGCAACAGTCTCTGTGCTCACGAGGATTGGAACCCTTGTCACTGTTTGGTAAGATGAGACAGAGAGAAAGAGTACATGAAGATGGTGAGCTAACCAACTTGAGTAAGAATTGAAAACGCTCACACACTACGCACACACAACACATACACACATACACACACACACACACACATACACACACAGAAGTTGGCACAATTCAAAGTGAGTGGGCAGTCAGGGAGGCAGGTTTGGATTCATGCCACCGTCTCACTCTCTCTCTCTCTCCTTCCTCCTCCTCCTCCGACCTCCTCCTCGGCTTCGCCCCGCGGGTGTTTGCCTGCGCAGTGGGCCGGGCCGGGTTTACCAAAAGCATTGGAAGTCTAAGTTGTTCGAAGAATCACCCTCACAAATTATCATACAATTAAGATAAAAAATGCTATTTCAAGCTCATAGAAATATGATTCAGCTATGGACACATAATTGGCAACGTTATGAAATGAGACACTGGCTAGAGTCAATGCGTGGTCTGACCTTATATTTTTTGCCAAAATAGTCAAGTAAACTATGAAAATGTTCAGTCAGGTAGATTAGACCCAAGGTGGGTCGACTTGTATTCTTCTATAGATCCAGTGCCAGCCCTCTGTTCCATGTGTCAGTCTTGTCACAGGCCACAGGGGAAATAAGAGCTGTGATAGCCGACGTAACAATTTTGAAATCACACCTCCTGGCAAACTAGTAACCTGCTGCAACGATGAGTTCTTGATGAGAATGGCAAACACCTTTATTAACCGCATCACTCATCGTAAAACAAACACACAAATGGACGCTGTTAGTTTGCTCTTGAGGTTTAACCTCGCCCACTGGTCTAGTCATCTCAAGCTTTTTGTCGAGCCGTTCAGTTGTCAGGGGCGTTATGGTTGTTGTGATTTCCCTTGTTCTCTCTCTCCCCCCGATGGAGGCGGTGGAGTCTTTCTCCGCGAGACTCGGCTGTGATACTGTACGCCATGTCAGAAAATGTCCTCTGGTACCTCACAGTGGCCCCTAACAGTTATTGTGAGTGGCAGCCAGTACTGGGTAATTAGTCATCCACACACACACACACATACCACCCACCCTCCAACCAGAGATCCAGCTGACAGACCTCCAGTGTCTTCCCAGGGCCTGTACCCTCCCACACCCTACTACCATGTTCCAGCACAAACAGACAGAATTTCTCCCCTTAACTTGAACCTGCCACTTACGCTTTCTTTCCCAGAAGCATGATAATAGGAAAGGGCAGAATGCCTTGCTCGATCATTTGTACAATAACAGTGATGTGTGAGTAATTTAGGCATCAACCAACAGTTTGATGGCAACGTCTTTGGTCAGTGCTTGACTGCATGATCTGTGTTGTTTTCAATAAATAGCTCCGATTTCAACCCCACAGTCCTGTGTTTACAGGAAAGAGCCTGTGATTCCAGGGGGGTATTCTGAGTAAGTGGTTTAGTGACAAACCTGGCTAAGCTAACTCAGAGTAAGTGGTAAACCTCCTTAAAGAAGAGCCCTTTGGCTTTGTTTTGCTTGGAGAATAAACCCATAAGGCTTCTCTATAAGGAGGTTTATCACTTACTCTGAGTTTACTTACCCAGGTGTGTCACTAAACCACATACTTAGAACCCCCCCCCCCCCCACACACACACACACACACACACACACACACATACACACACACACACACACTACGTCCCAAACAGTGTCACCAAAGTGGGTCTGTGCACCATCCTGCTGTGCTTTTGTGCCTATAGGTCTAGCGCACCGGCTCAGAATAGAGTGATCCAGACCGTTTCTCTCTACCCCAGGCCCACTGGGCAGTTGAAACAGGCCCTGTGCACACTTGACAAAGGTGTGGGATGCATTTACCAAAGGCAGCGTTGTGCAGATAAAAAGCTGATAAATATCTCAGGGCATTATTCGCCCTTATTGTGCTGTTTCGGGAGGCTTGTTGATGCCAGTGTTTGTGTTTGTTGCTTGTTCCCCCCCCCCTGAACTACTCCTGGCAGACAGCAGAAGTCTGCCCATGGCTAGCACTCAATTTGTGTCAAAAGCAATTCACACAAGGCCTGCACTGCACTGCACTGCACTGCACTGCACAGCCTGCTAGCTAATGATGAAGTGAATGTGAAGCGGGAGAAGTTTAAAGATGCTGTGATTAGGGTTAGGGTTGGGTTTGCAAGCTGCACTGGGCAGTCAAGTAATGCTTCCTGTATGGGGAGACACGGGCACTACAACACTGAATCGTCATACTCTCCACTTCATCTGTAGCGGGGGATCATGTAAGACGTGCACGCTCACATGTCCGTCAAGTGAAACTAGTGCTCTTATTGGCGAGGCCGCGCTGGCACGTGTACTTGAACCGCCTCCCCGCTCTGAGATGCTACGAGGAGAGCCATTCATTATGGAAAGAAGCGAATCGGCAAAGACAAATGTATGTTTGCTAGTGAAAGGTTAAAAGCCGTCCCATGATTTATATATGCTCCAGGGTGGATGGAGTTGTGTGTGTGTGTGTGTGTGTGTGTGTGTGTGTGTGTGTGTGTGTGTGTGTGTGTGTGTGTGTGTGTGTGTGTGTGTGTGTGTGTGTGTGTGTGTGTGTGTGTGTGTGTGAGTGTGAGTGTGAGTAGTCCGACGGATGGGCGGCTAGGGGTTCTGGGACCTTGTGTGTTATATTGCCGAGATAGGCTGATTGGGCTAATGGTGGATTGAAGACGTCCTCTTTCACTTACGGCTGACCGGCTGCATGGATTTCCAATCTCTCAGGGACGCCATCGGCGAGCTGTAATGAGCTCCTCACCCAAGACTGTCTGGAGTTCAGGCCGGGCACGTACCAACACATACTTTCTCTTTCACTCTCTTTTCCCTCTCTCTCTCTCTCTCTCTCTCTCTCTCTCCCTCTTTCCCTTATCTGTATGTTCACACACAGGTGTTTGCGTTACGTGTTTATGTTCACATACATATGTTTGCGTTACGTGTTTATGTTCACATACATGTGTACATGTCTATGTGTGTTTTGTGTTTGTGTTCACATACATGTGTACATGTCTATGTGTGTTACGTGTTAATGTTCACATACATGTGTACTTGTTCACATACATCTCTCTCTCTCCCCCTCTTTCCCTTATCTGTATGTTCACACACAGGTGTTTGCGTTACGTGTTTATGTTCACATACATATGTTTGCGTTACGTGTTTGTGTTCACATACATGTGTACTTGTTTATGTGTGTTACGTGTTAATGTTCACATACATGTGACAATGTGTATGTGTGTTTTGTACTCATGTACACAAACATGTGTACATGTCTATGTGTGTTTTGTGTTTGTGTTCACATACATGTGTACATGTCTATGTGTGTTACGTGTTAATGTTCACATACATGTGTACATGTGTATGTGTGTTTTCTGTTCATGTACACATACATGTGTACATGTCTATGGGTGTTTTGTGTTTGTGTTCACATACATGTGTACATGTCTATGGGTGTTTTGTGTTTGTGTTCACATACATGTGTACATGTGTATGTGCGTTATGTGTTTATGTTCACAAACATGTGTACATGTCTACGTGTGTTATGCGAGCGCAACCCCTTACAAGGGGCACACATGCACACAGACACTACATACAGGCCTGCAGACACACAAAATACAAACGATGTGTGCACTGCACCTTACTTTCATATGGAATGAGA